>NC_143020.1:103033793-103196293 GCF_055824585.1 Amblyomma mixtum
TCACATACAAGTTAAGGCACTGGAGACATATTAAGCAGCAAAAGGACAAACAACAAAAAGGTGGAACTGGCTAACACTAGGGGAGGCCCCTACTCGGCGTAGCCGAAGATGCCTAGCACCTGACCTTAGCCCAAAACCCCCTTTCCGGCTCCGGGACCCGGTTTTAAAGCCCTAAAGGCCCGGTCCACATTTGGCAGCTTCCAATCACGTTGCACAGTTAACATGATTGGCTCTTCAAGGGCATGGCCAGCCCTCCAGCTCCGATATCAAAATAAAAGCAAAAACAAATACAAACGCACAGCCGTGCCAGCATGTGCGGGTAGAACATTCTATCCCTCCAAAATAAAGGTAACAACAAACACAAAACACACTCGTGCGAGAACGTGCCAACGTTTTCCTCCGATGACCCCCCGACCTTGGCGTCGTCTTGGAATTGGGATTATCGGGCTTAAACGGTCAGTTACCGCTGTAACTGCCACTCCGAGCTTGGACCCGCGTTCCTTGGCGACTTAGCCTTCCCTAGGCTTACTAGCTGGCGCCTCCCCGACACCTGGTTAGCCTCTTCATCCAGCTCAGGTCGTCGCTGCTCGCGGCTAGCCGCGCTGACGCTGGCTATTCCTCATCTCTATTGCCCCCCCCCCCCCCCCCCCCCCCCCCTCGTCAACGGCGCCCTGACGCCGTTCCGTCTGGCAGTGCTTAATCCTCAGGAATTCTGCAGACTTTTAGAACCAGACGTTCGTCGCGAGCTTGTGTCTCGGCTGGTGTCCGTTGAGACGAGGGGATTAAGACAAGGGGGGGTGTCGTCGTGTGGCGGCTCTTCAGCCCCATAGTTGTCACCGCTCTTCTGCCCAGCCAGCGCGAATTGGCACCGCAGGGCGATGGACACCAGAGCGGCCCGGCGCCCTCGTGCGCGTGCATCATTCCAAGAAATGTCATTCTTCGCTTCGAGCACACCCCACCGTCCCGTCGCAGAGGGGGGGGGGGGGGGGGGGGGGGGGGGGGGGGGGCATTGAAGACGGCAGCGGCGGGGTGCTGAGAAAGAATGACCGGCCCCAATGACCCCGCGTGCACTACCGATACCTTACCGCTGAATTTAGAGAAACTCTCTTCAGCGGGTAAAAGTCACCCCCTCCACGGTAGAGCCTTCAAACGTGGAAACTTTTATAACATCATTGCCATTGTTCTTGACTTGTGCCGTTGCACTGGGCAGTTGTTAGCAGACACTTGGTTGTACCGAACGGCGTAATCAAGTTTTTATTTTTTTTTTTGCCTGGTATTTATACGACGTCGTCATTACTTCTAACTTAATCTGAATAAAATACAAATGCAATCTTTTTTTTCCCCAGGAGTTTCAAGCTGTGAGGAAAACTTGAACCTGGCGGTATATCAGGCCGTATTGCCCTCATGCCATAAGTTTTAGATTTGACTTTAATTCGTGACATTTGATTGTTCTGAGATCATAAACTTCAGCTAGCGTGCAAGTACTACCCCAGTGTAGGTAGAAATTAATACTAAGTTTCTAATGTCGTGCTGAGAACCACGGCCAGCTTCGTACGTACCACTAGGTCACGTAGTACTCTATACTTCCTGGAAGGTTGCACATTTATTTACTTAACCATACTGCAGGCCAATGCTTTGGCCCTAGCAGGAGGGGCATTTTACAAAGAGTGCAAAGTATAAAGGCTACCACAAGAAAAAAGTCCAGAAATTCAACACTAGTAAATCTGGCAACAAATGAATACTTGTCCACAATAAAAGTTGAAACAAAACTATACAAGAAAAAGGACATCAGTCCAAGATACAAAAAGTACAACGTAAAGAGGCATTACTATTGAAAGAGTGAAAAAATGACATGGTACATAAGTCATGGTAGGTAAGAAAAGAAAAAATCAAGATTACAGTGCAATCAAGGCGCCTCTACTTGGAAAAAAGAAGACATTCCAGTTCTGATAGAAAGTTATTCGATTCAAAAATGCTCGGTGGTAGTTTGTTCCATTCATTCACTGTTTTGGGGAAAAAACTGTTCTGGTAAGAATTGGTTTTTGCAAAAATCGGAGCCAGTGTGTATTGTGTAGTGTGCCTTGTTCGCCTGGTGGTAGCTTTCTGAATGCAGTCTGGAAGTTTAAACGGGACTTTACTTGACAAAAATTTATGAAGGAGCAGAAGTCGATTTATTTTCCGGCGTATTGCTAATGTTGGAATTTTATGTTCTTGCATGAGTAGTGTAGGAGAATCTAGTCTTCTATATTTTCCAAATATAAACCTCACTGGTTTTCTTTGAATGCGTTCCAATTTTTCTATGTCCTTCTTGGTGTAGGGATCCCACAGCACCGACGCGTATTCCAGTCTCGATCTTATACATGTGTTATAGGCTAAAAGTTTTGTTCTGACGGGAGCATTTTTAAGCTTTCGTTTCAAAAAGCATAATTTTTGAAAAGCGGAAGCACAAATATCTGTGATATGAATGGACCATGATAGATTATTCGTAAGGGTTATTCCTAGATACTTATATTTATCAACTACAGAGATCACAGTCTTGCCTATTTCGTATGTGAATATGCTGGGGTGTTTCTTTCTTGTAACGCGGAGCAGAACAGTTTTATCCCCGTTTAATTCCATGCCCCACTCTTGACACCAAAGATCAATAGCATCCAAGGCAGCCTATAGAGAAGTGTGGTCTTCCGTGCTCGAAATCTTTTTAAAAACAACACAATCGTCTCCGAATAACCTGATTGAAACATCATCTGGTAAAACATCTACTAGATCATTTATATAAAGTAAAAATAACAATGGTCCCAGAACACTTCCCTGGGGAACCCCGGAGGTAACAGAAAGCATGCCGGATGAGTAATTTTTAATATGAACAAATTGTTGTCTGTCTCTAAGATAAGCATAAATCCCTCCTATTATGTCAGACGGAAGACCAAGGCGCTGCAACTTGAACAATAATTTACCATGAGGCACTTTGTCAACGGCCTTACAGAAATCTAAAAACAACACATCTAACTGGCCAGAAGTGTCAAGAATACTCAGAAACTCATGACCTGTTGAGACCAACTGTGTGACAGTAGACAGGCCTTTTCTAAAACCATGCTGGTAAGCGGAAAGTGTATTTTGTTCAGCAAGGAATTTCTGAAGGTAACTTTGCTATAACATGCTCCAAACCGTGTGCCTCCGCTCATACATCACCTTTAAAGGTACGGTGGTCAACGCCACAAAATTATTGTTTTAATAAAAATTGATCCTGTGGAGTTGGATGGCTAACCAGTGCAAGCGCCCATAGAGAATACATGAGCACTTTCAGAAGTTCTTGCATGTCCAAAATTGCTCAGATTTTCACGTGATTTGCGACGGCGTTATCTTCTTTATTGAAAATATGAAATGATGCAGACGGAATTTTAACAAAAACTTTAATTGTTACAGAAAGCAAAGCTAAATATACAGAAAAAAATCCTGCCTTTAAACATGTCGCTCGTTCTTATCATCTCCTGAAAAGATACAGACTAACTATCGAAATTTCTGCCGCAATTTTTGGTTCCTTTTCTTTCGTTATTGTAAAAACACAATTTTCACCCATATCGAGTCTGTGGGTTGCGTAATGCAGGCTCGGAAAGTATGATTGATTTTTGAATACGCCGGTTCTTCTCGGAAAGTATGTTGTGTTAATTCAGCGTGAATTTAAAATTCCCGCCAAGTTTAAATCGTACGACGCGCCGCCACCTGGTGTCGGACTAATTTTATTATACGACACTCTACCACTGATCTGTTGTTTGCCTGTGTTCGCGCGCACAGGCCTTCTCGGAACTCTTGGCTTGGATAGACTAGTGTTTTTTTGCTCGACCATGCGAGCTTTCGTACCACCGTCGAGCGCGTTCCAAGCGACCAAGAAAAAAAATTCAGGGGGGCACTCTGTTCACCTTAAGTGCGTTGAGGCGAAAGCCTTAAGCGCGATGTTGCTGCTTGTGTCACTGATGCGTTGTTAAGATGTTAGGCTTCGCCTCTAAGAGTGAAACGCTGCCAGGAAGTCCATAGAATGTCATCGCCTGCTCGGTTGTACGCCTTGCTCGTCGGTAAATTGGTTTTAGAAGAAAGGAAATGTATCTTTCTCGCATATTTCGGTTGACACCTAAACCTCACCGTAACGGGAAGGGAGAAAGATGGGAGTGAACGAAGACACCGTATTCACTAGACGCGCCTTTGTTCATTCCGAACCATCCAGCTGGCATGGCGGAGTGGTTAGCATGCTCGTCTCGCACTCCGGAGACCGAGATTCGATTCCCGAACTCGCCAAATTTCCTACTCGGTTTTATTTATTTATCTGGCCTGACTAGAAAAGCTAATCAGGCTAATTGGTTATTTAACTAATCAACTAAACTCAGTCCCACTTACTCTGAGCATCACCATACCATCCCTTCAATTGGTTGCATGGTTACTAGCCAAAGTACAATTGGCCCAGTTTGAAATTCGCCCACTGTGACGTCACGACCGTTTCTGCCAATTGAAAAGCGTGACATTTCTGTCGCAGAAAGTGCTCGGGCGTTTCTCCAGTAGCCGTATTGTTTCATTGCAAAAAAAAAGACAAAAAAGGCACTCTCAGTTTTCATTCTTTTAATGGTCCCAACATAGCATTTGTATCAGCGGCGGCAGGAAATTTTTGTTTTTATTTATTTTTCTACCTGCTCTGGGGTATGCCTCTTGCCCTTGCTTTGACCTGGCCTCTCGTGATAAATATCTTTCTTTTTCTTTTTCGTTGCATTTTGAGCCGGAAGATGAATCATTAAAGCAAGTTTAGTGCGATAACGCGATTTCCTTAAATGCTGGTAAAATAGCGAAATTTATGTTTACAATGATGAAGGAATTTGATATGGTACCATATGCATAATGGAACTGCATATGGTATTCACCATTATGAACTGCTTCCTTGCTCTAGCCCACATAATTATGCGCTGGACAGAAGAGGAAAAAAAATAAATTCAACACTTTCTTCGCAAAAACAGAAAAAAAAAGTTGGTATTATCTTGTGTTATCTTTCGGAGTGAAATTACAACTGATAAGATACTGGCCACACATCATACATGCATATACCGAAGTCTGAACGAAAGAACACCAAAAATAGCGGTTATAATGTAAGCAGGAATGATGTAATGTGTGACTAAGTTCACTGACGCTAATACATTTTCTACGCCGTGAATGGAGCATTTCTTATTAAAATCAGTTAACAAAGAAAGCATTTTGAACCCAGGTTACAACAAGGAGTTCAAAGGCAAGCCACCATTTTGCGACAACGCTACGCGTCATTAATTTAGAAGACTCGCAGATGCACGCGACAGGAAAACCTTGGCCTTCAGAAGGCATCAGCTTCTAGACTAATAGTTAATGTACGTTGTGCATGGTTACATATAGTAAGCAGCTTCAGAATCATCCTCAGTAAACCTCTAACTCAAACACTTATATCCGTCAATAGTTTCTGTCGCATGCAGGTTCAATGACGCTATAGGTTATTGCATGGAAACAGACAAATAAAAAACAACGAAGCTTCAATTGTGTCGCACTTTTGTTAGCATGAATTGTCAGCTACGAATCAGCAACTCAGCATCGCATCGTATTATCAATTTACCTCTATAGTTGACATTATCAGAAGGGAAACCGAACTTTTAGCACTGGTATACGTGCGAAAGAGGCGTAGCTTGTGAACAGCCTTTACTTTCGCACAACGAGCGTAGTATAATTCTACGTTAAGGCGGCGGCTTGGGCATGTTGGTACATCAAAAGTAAGTAAAAAAGCGCTAGACACGGGACAAAGGGAGAAAAACACAGCACAAGGCGCTGCTAGCAACTCCATTTTTATTACCAAGGAACACGTCCAACGAGAAGCTAATGCAACTAGGGCTAAACAACACTTTGAAGAGCTGAGTGAATGCCAAATAAAGGCACAACTTCAAAGACTCAGCGACACAAGAACCGGACGAGCACTTCTGACTAGGTTGGGTCGGGAGACGGAGAACCATCACAACAACAGGGCAAACATACCAGACGCACTAAGAAGAAACATAAGCGTACAACCCATCCCCCGCAACATGGACCCAAACCTCCATGCCAGCAGGAGGAGAGCCAGAGCAGAATACTATGAAAAAACAATAGGGCACAGGGACAGCACGGTATACACCGACGCTTCCCCGTACTATGGTGAACGAAGACATAAAATGGTGGCGGTAGTCGTCAACCACCAGGGAGAACACATAACGAGCCTCACGGCCAGGGCATCAAATGTAGCAGAGGCGGAGGAGATAGCGATAGCCCTAGCAATGAGGGAGGGGGATAGAAAGGGGAGACCCTTGAATATTTTAACAGACTCACAAGAAGCGTGTCGAAACTACACAAAAGGAAGGGTAGGCAAAACGACACTCAGGATCCTCAGCGAGGGGACACCCTCGGGGAGGAGAGAGAAACATAACATAATTTGGATACCAGGCCACGCGGGGGTCTGGGGCAACGAAAGGGCGGACGAACTAGCTCGAGGGCTTACTATCCGAGCTGGGGGGTCACAAGCCCCGGAGGAGCTCTGGACTAGCCTAGGGGCTGGGTACTCTGAAACACTAAGTTTATACAGGGGGCTAAGATACAAATACCCCCCACCACACAAAGAGCTAAGCAAGGAAGAAGCCGCAAAATGGCGGAAGCTACAGACAGGCTCCTTCCCCAACTTATATATACTTAGCAAGATGTTCCCGACACAATACCGCGCCACATGCCCTTGGTGCGAAGCGAGGCCAACACTATACCACATAACATGGGAATGCGACAGAAACATATCGTTCCACAAACACGACACACCAAGTGCGGAGCAATGGGAGAGCCGGCTCACCAGCTGCGAGCTAGAGGCCCAAAGGGCACTCATAGCACACGCAAGCGAGGTGGCCAGACTCAGTGGAGCCCTGGACTAGGGGACCACCCAAGGCTAAGGAGGCAACCTCAAGACTTGAAGAGAAGACTTGAAGAAGACCTCCACCGCAGGCTAAATCTTATAAATCAATAAAGTTTCTACTCACTCACTCACTCACTCCGCTGTAAGCGAAATATATATCCGGAAAGTAAAACAAAAACATAAAGATAAACAGTACAGACACTCAGATACATAATGTGCAGTCATTACAGGTGCATGCACAAGTCACGAAGTTAGATAGCGAATTTCTTTGTCAAGTAGCTTAATGGATGGTTTGCTGAGGCATTTCTGTCCTCTCTGATGGCAGCAATCTGGCCGTACACTGCAAAAACTGCCAGTCAAAAAACTGCACACCTTTCTTGGACTGCACGAGCGTTATCAAGAAATATAGATCGAAAAGAGCAAGGGAAGTCTTCGAGGTACTAATTATTCATCGGAGAGGACAAAACTGCGTCAGCAAGCCATCTATTAAGCTACGTGATAGAGAAATTCGCTATCTAACTTCGTGACTTGTGCATGCACCTGTAATGACTGCACTTTATGTATCTGAGGGCCTGTACTGTTTATCTTTGTTTTTGTCTTACTTTCCAGATATATATTTCGCTTACGGAGGAATAAAAATCGAGTTGCTAGTAGCGCCTTGTGCTGCGTTGTTTTTCCTTTGTCCCGTGTCTAGCGCTGTTTTACTTACTTTTGATGTACCAACTTGCCCAAGCCTCCGCCTTAACGTAGAATTATACTACACTCGTTGTGCGAAAGTAAAGGCAGTTCACAAGCTACGCCTCTTTCGCACGTATACCAGTGCTAAAAGTTGGCTTTCCCTCCTGATAACGTTAACTATAGAGGTAAATTGACAATACGATGCGATGCTGAGTTGCTGATTCGTAGCTGACAATTCATGCTAACAAAAGTACGACACAATAGACGATATGCGAAATGCGCAGCGCCATCTCTCGGCGCTCCGAGAACTATGTCCTCCATGTTGGCACGGTACAGAAAACGAAACCGCTGCCCAGCGTTGGGTTAAAACGGCTGCGCTTCGTTTGAAAAGTAAAATGACGATGCAGTGTTGCACTACCCTCTCCACTGTGAAAAGACACTACGATGCGTGCCAGAACTAGGTTCGTCCCAGCTTTTCGCTTTTCTATTTTTTTTACTCCGTCCCAACGTTTTAGTAACACAAAACGCCATGCGAGGTACCATGTGTCAGCACGCGGATCAGTGCGCAGCTTTCGCTTTCTGCGCTGATTCTTGACAAATCTCTCGAGGTGATTTGCGTTTAAATTAAGATAAGGACCACAGCCTTTGTTGTCTCTGATCAAAATTAGGAGCCGATTTCGTGCATTTATCAACTCTCCGTTCGGACGTGAATATATAGAGACGCATACTTGAACAACGTAATAGAGAAGGTAATTTTTTTGAGCGGGCCAATCTCTCGTGCCGTGGCGAAATAACTTCACTCGAAGAACCATATGCCAATTACTGCTTAGTTTGCTACGTGTTCAGTTAAATTTTTCCCGTGTTCAATTCGTTTTAGAAGGGCGAGCAAACTCTCTGGACCATACGCATATGTTATGCACGTTAAGGAGTCTTTGTGAAGCAATACACCCTACGTATAAAAACTGAAGTGCGAATGCTTTATTTCTTGAGGATTCCTATGCCTTCGATATCTGCGGCGACGAAAATCTAAAAAAAAAAAAAAGAAGCGAATAATATAGCTACTTTATTATGAAGGAGGGACGCATTTCTAAGCTAGAAAGTACGTGCAACAGTGTTCTGAAAACGCTTCACGCCATCATTTTATTATCGTTGTGGCAAGCTCCAACAGCTTGCTTCGCAACAAAGCCATTTGTCCAAGTTTGGGAGTAAGCTAATTAAGTTTCGGAAGCAACCGAACATGCTAATTTCGCCCCTGCACACACAGCTTGACCAGCGTATTCGAGTCCGTGCATGCACCTACAGCTGTAGCATCTTTCTCTAATCAAGCCACCGCGGTGGCTCAGTGCTTCTCTGAAAAAAAAAAAGCTGCGTCTTTGCTTACAATATTTTGAATTATATGTGCATGCCTACTTTCCTCTTGTTAATGTCGACTGACTGCGTCTTGAGCAGGACGCGGTTTCAACGAATTGTGGCGAAAATCAACCGACGCCGGGCTCTGAAACGGTGACGTTGAAAACCGCTGATGCGCACTGCACATTACAATAAAGGAATCGAATTACGCAGCTGGTCGAGGGTTTTGTGTGATTATACTGCAATGCACGAAGCTCCTGGCGTCGGCGCGAACGAAAGTTCGCACTGTCACAGAAGTTTGTCAACACACGTGCGCACTCACCGCAAAATAACCGCTCGCTACCCTACCAGATGAATTCGCGTCCACCTGGGAATAAGATAGCCATGATAATGCGTGATGCTTGAACTGGTGCTTTAATGCGAGCATTAAAACGACAACAGCACACGGTCACGGTTCGACTTTCCAACCCACTTTCGAGTGCCGATTATTGCGATCATCAGCGCCAGACTTCAAGCGAAGCTGAGGGCGCGGTAGGAGTAAGCTGGCGCTTATTGAAAGCACCTACATTTGGTCAAAGATCAGCTGTGAAAACAACGCAGCAGCTGAAGCTTGCCTGTTGAAATTCCACTCGCAAGAAGAAAGTACGCATAGCAAACGATGCACCAGATCGACGAGCTCGACCGCGCCAAGATGGAAACCGGAAGTTGTGGGCGCGGTGTTGCCAGACCGCCAAGCAATTTCGCATATCGGCTATTGAAGCTTCGTTGTTTTTTATTTGTCTGTTTCTATGCAATAACTTACAGCGTCATTGAAACCTGCATGCGACAGAAACTATTCACGGATATAAGTGTTTGAGTACAGAGTACAATTTGGTACAGAGGCACCAAGTTCACATGCGAAATCGGCTCTGCCAGTGACGGTGCCACCTTTATTTTGCTTTAGTATCTTCTAGCTTATACATTCGCCAGCTTCGATGACAGAGTACCAATGCCGTTGGAATACAGGCCAATGTCCTTAAAATGTCCCTAGAAGGAAATCTGAGTTCCTGGAGTTCAAACACAATGTTGTAATAGGGATAGAGAGTCCAAGAAGAGGATGGGTTCGAAGAGAATATCTAATGTTGCATAGTGAAGGTTTGTTAATAGCATTAGAAGCCTCACAGAAAAAAAGAACGTATCACGCGTCACAAAATTCACCCATTGGCTGGAGGGAAGTGAACTGACAGAAAATGGCGTCACCAGACCGGACGTGACGTTGCTTCCTGCAAAGAAACAGCCTCTAACACTATCAGATTGCCAACACGTGAGCTAATCGGTGCCCCTGCGATTTTTTTTTCTTATTCGCAATAGATAACGATGTGCTAATCTGAAGCATTCTTTTTCCTCCAGCCCACTGAAATTAAATCCCCCCGTCCCTTCTAACCCAATACGGCGGGCCTGGCTTTTTTTGGACCAGCTGGCCTCGATGACACTGGCGCACGGTATCCGCGATGATAAGTGCTTCAATATAGTTGGCTCTCAGTGCTAGAGCAATAATGAGCAATGAAAATGGAAGGCAAGCCAAATTTGCCCTACAAAGTCCCGGCATAAGAGAAACACGCTCATAAAACACACCACACTGTTCGCAACAAAAGAAAGGAGGGGGGGGGGGATCTTTGTCATCTTGAACTTTCACAACCCGTTGACGTTCCCAACGATTCAGAATCGCCAAATCAGCCTCACTCCTCAGCGCCGCATCGCAACGGCAAATACGCGAATGGATGTCCTTTTCAAAATGACGAGAATTCCTGCTGCGTCAAAATCACTCAGTGTACACACTTCAACAACGCACACCATGAAATGCTCAACGAAGGCTTCTCCCTAGTAACTTCGCTTCGAGCAGTAGCACTCGTCCTCACATGTACGCGTATGTACCCTACTTAAACCACGGCAGTGACTGTCGGTACAGTCGGTGACTTTCACAGTGGCCAAACGTCTTCCACAAATTTCTGGGCTTCGGAACGGCGGTCATTAATGTCTTTGGGCATCCTAATATAATGTCCCAGCTCAGATGGCTTTGGCTCGCCAGCTCCTTCTGTTGCCTGTCGCGCCGCTTCCGTCTCCGAGTGCCGTTGCTTCTTGGAGGTCGACGGCAAGGCATCGTTGGATGCACAGGGAAGACCAATCGTCGTCGTAGTCATATCTGGTTGAGCTTGATCCGGTTTTCGTTTTCGCCGCTTGCTGCGCGTCTTCTTCGTCACTTCTCGGTCTGAAGACGACACTCTTACAGCGGAGTTGGAATCAGTGATCGCTTCGGGTCCAGGTAGCCCCGGTTGCAAGTAATCGCTGGATGCGCCGGGAACACCAATCGTCGTCGTAGTCATATCTGGTTGAGCTTGATCCGGTTTTCGTTTTCGCCGCTTGCTGCTCGTCTTCTTCGTCACTTCTCGGTCTGAAGACAGCACTCTTACAGCGGAGTTGGAATCAGTGGTCGCTTCGGGTCCAGGTAGCCCCGGTTGCAAGTAATCGCTGGATGCGCCGGGAACACCAATCGTCGTCGTAGTCATATCTGGTTGAGCTTGATCCGGTTTTCGCTTTCGCCGCTTGCTGCGCCTCTTCTTCGTCACTTCTCGGTCTGAAGGCGACACGCTTACAGCGGAGCTGGAATCAGTGGTCGCTTCGGGTCCAGGTAGCCCCGGTTGCAAGTAATCGCTGGGTGCGCCGGGAGAACCAGGCTTCGTCGTAGTAATACTTGGGTCCAAGTCGCGGAGAAGTGGCCCGTCAGAAGCCTGCTTTTCAGGAGGAAGGTCTTCGCTCAAATCGCTTGCCTCCTCGGTAGAGGCGCTAACGCTTTCATGACTGCTTCCGGAGGCTTCGCTCTCGGCGTAGTCATCTCCGCCTGCCATGACGACCATTGGCGACTGAAGGAATCGAACTGCTCCGGTCTCGCTGTGACAAGAAATTGCCGCTGTTAAGCTTGCCTTAAGTAGATGGTCATCCAGTGACCTGCTTCGTCACACGCGTCCGAGTTAGTGGTTTAGATTTTTTTGCTGTTTGAAAGGCGAACAACACGATCTATTCACAAATGAAAATTGGGTCACTGACCAAGTCGAAAGATGAAAAATGACGTTTCGGGTCCCATACGGGGCCCTTGTTCACAATAAGGCTGTCACAGAAGAAGGGATGGTTATATACGCTTCAGAATCTTCTGCAATCTTTTCACGTAAGTATGATGTAGCGTGCCCTGATTCTTGTTTAGCGTGTTGGCCGTTGTCTGGATGATTAGGGATTCTAGATGCAGTCTTGCAGATAGGTTTCTTTCCGTCGCCAAGATTTCCACCTCATCCCAGCCTATCTCGTGGCCAGTGGACAGCACGTGCTCTGCAACTGCAGAGCACGTGCTGTCCACCAGCAAAGTCACCAGCAAAGTTTACCAGCAAAGTCACCAAGAAAGCCACCTACACACGAGGAGCACAACAGCTGACAAAAAAGATAAAACGTGCTGCGATTCCCTACGTGCGTCAGATCAGCGAGGCCCTTTCTAGGATTTTCCGTAAACACGGAGTGCATATTGCACACGTGCCAACCAGCAAGCTGCGAGCCGAAGTGGTCAACGTGAAGGACCCGCTACCACGTGCCAATTTCCCTGGCGTTGTTTATCGGATACCTTGCAGCCACTGCCCCTCCGTCTACATTGGGGAAACCGGGAACTTCCAGCGGCGCATGAAGGAGCACCAGGGCGACGTCAGAAACAAGCGCGCAGCAAAAAATGCAGTTGCAGAGCACGTGCTGTCCACTGGCCACGAGATAGGCTGGGATGAGGTGGAAATATTGGCGACGGAAAGAAACCTATCTGCAAGACTGCATCTAGAATCCCTAATCATCCAGACAACGGCCAACACGCTAAACAAGAATCAGGGCACGCTACATCATACTTACGTGAAAAGATTGCAGAAGATTCTGAAGCGTATATAACCATCCCTTCTTCTGTGACAGCCTTATTGTGAACAAGGGCCCCGTATGGGACCCGAAACGTCATTTTTCATCTTTCGACTTGGTCAGTGACCCAATTTTCATTTGTGAATAAATCATGCTTCGCCCTGACCAGACGGTGTTCCGTCGAACCTTGGACTAACACGATCTATAGCACCGTAGAACCTAATCTATCATTGCCTTCACACAGACGGCTTATTTCGTGCGGCTCTTGCTTGTGTTATCAACACGTGCGGGTGATCTAAGTGCTCTTTCCTTTCACGGCGGATTAGACAGAGTTTTGTGATAATGCGGCGTATTCTAGCGGCCAGTCGTCATTCGTGTCGAATACTGCACGCAATGTCTCAAGAAAAAAAAAACAATACTAGGAACCAGGTCCTTACAAGGTATGACATTGTTAGCCCAATCAAAAACGCAAGGATAAGTGTAAAAGTGCCCCTTTCACGACGGCTCCTACGTGAGCAGCTTGAGGCACGAGCGTCCGCAGCCTGCTGAAGTCCCATGTACAGTGTGCGCATGCGTGTCTAGGCCTTGTGGTGCGCACCAGAACGAATAACTCTTAGTCATGCACAGGTCTGTCACAGGGCGGGGCAAAGCGGATCGCTGGTTTTGAGGCGAAAACCTTTAATGCCTCATCGTTGTCGGCAGAAGGTTGTCAGCACAGGTGTCATGCTTTTTCTAGTCTGACCAGAAAACAAAATCTTTGTACAGGATGGCATCCGAACCACCATCCTTCCGTTCCGCGGCCGAGCGTGCTAATGGCTAAGCTACTTCCTGCCGACGCATATGTAGTTCTTGTCTAGGAGGCTGGAGAGTGTTTGCAGAAAGGCGTCGAATCCGGATGCCTCCCAAACGCCCTCCAGTGTCTCCAGTTTTTAGGACTTAACCCCACACCAGTGTCACAAGCAGCAACACCGCGCTTAAGGTTTTCGCCTCACCGCACTGTAGGTCAACAATGTGTCCCCCTAAATTTTTCAATGCCGATCGGAGCGGAGTAACCCAACCCTTATAGCGATCGAAAGAGGAAGCTTTGATCAGGACGTCAGCAAAGTCTATTTTAATCTATAAGCACACAACCTCTGTACGTTGAGTGTTCACCACGCCAAGTGTCCAAGCATATCTTGAGGCAACAGGAACTGTTTGTCGCCGAAGCCGCAGTGTTAATAGAGGCTTTTGGCACAGCGTACACACCGTTTTATGATTAGCAAGCCGCCGAGGGACTAACACTCTCAACTACCTGCACTATGCACGACACCGCGCTGTTGTCATCCTCCTCGGGGCTGTTAATCCGTCGCGCTGAGCTACGCCAACTTCCTTAACAGCCACTGGTCAAGCGCGTTTTTACGTCGCTACAACAAAAGTCGCAATGTTGTGCGCAATGCCAATGTGATCTGGACGTCGCTTATTATAAGGATGGCTATGTCAAGGTCTCAGTGCGGCTGCGGTGTGTTTTTCTTTGCCCACCTTCATTCCGACACCGAGTTACATGGGTAGTGGACGTCAGTGGTGAACAGAACAGACAGTACAACAACAAGCTTGAAGATGAAGGCGAAACAGCGATCAATGAAGAACTGTTTTTGACGTTTCGGCTCCCACGTGGGAGCCTTGCTCGCAATATGCTCAAGGCAACGGGCACACGCGTTACGAAGGGCACTGTCACTGCTACTAAGTGTATCCTCGGTTGTTTCAATGATCAGGGATTCCAGATGAAGAGGACTTCGAAGATTCTTTTCTCTTTTTTTTTGTTTTGTTTTAGAATATGCAAGTTACTAAAATAAATGCTCTGATCCTTGGTTTCAGAATGTTCAGCGGCTGCATCATACGAAACTTTTTTTTATTATCAGTGTGGCGGTCTGGTTTCGGTCTTTGCACAAAGCTTCCACTTTCACCCACATACGCATGGTCACAGCCTCCGCATGTTATACTCTACATTGTGTCCGGGAAGTTTCTATTTTCTTTTTGGAATGCTCTCTTCCACGTTGAGCAGTATTACTACCGTAACTTTTTCGCCGGCACGTGTGGTACCTCAACGCACTGGGACCCCAAGATGCAAGCCAATGATTCGCGTATTCCGGGTATTAGAGAACAGGCCAGGTTTCTTCACAGACCACGTGAGGCGCGACAGTTTGCTTTCCACAGCGTTGACGAAAGGCAACGGGTAGTTGCTTTCGAAGGAATCTTTTCGAACTCTTTTTGGGTCAGCTTCCAAGTCTCCTGGCTCTGCTCGATGGAAAATCGAGTCATCCAATGATGTTTTGTGAGAAGCTCTTCAATATGGGTGTTCTTCCTGTATACGCTGAATAAGAGAGCAGACTGGCTCCGTTTCAGTAAGACGTTCTGAAAAGCAAGCTGTTCGTTTTCTTCTTTCTCGACTGTCAACTGGATAGCGCCTTCAATGCTATTCAGATGAGTTCTCAAATCGGGTAAAGTACTCTTTATAACAGAATTCGTATACAAGCATTCAGTTACCTCACTTCACGTCATTGGTATCGTGCTCTTCTGTTCTCCCCAGCCATTGTTTTCCGATAACCTCCCTCGCTTTGAACGTGTAAGTCTGTGCGCAAGGCTCTAACATTTATCGACGTACCGCGCAAAAATCTTTGGCGCTGGGCTGAACGAAGATTTATAATGCGTGGCTTCCTAGCCATTTTATTTACAGGTTTGCAGCGCTTACCTAAACTGAGCGCCCATGGCTGTGCCTTCAACCTGTTTGTAAAGCACCTGGTCGAAGGTACAATAGGTATTGCTAGGCAGAAAAGCATGAATGCTTTGAGATCGGGCACATCGATTGGCGACCTTTCAGGAAAATTGGCAGCAGATTCTACGGCAGTTGCGCAAACCTGAACTGCTAAGTCAATTGGAACGCGTGTGGAGCGAGGCTTACCATTAAAAAAAATTCAAGGGGCACTTTGGCACTCTAAAGTGCTACAAGGCGAAAGCGTTTTATTTACTTTTTTTATTTTTCATATTTTTGTTTGATTTTTTTTATTTTTGCTCCTTTCCTTATTTTTAATTCTTTATTTTTATTTTGTTTTTATTTTTGTTTATTTTCTAATTTTTATTTTTATTTTCAATTTTCCTGACTTTATTCCTTTTATGTTATTTATGAAACCCATGCATTCACTAGATGCGCCTTTATTCATGCTCGAACCCTGAGCCTTCGTGGCGGACTCTCTCCCAAGTACTACTTGAGGCTCTAAACTTGACTAAACAGTTCTGCGATGTATCAGGCGCGGCTCTTAATTTAGAGAAATTCAAAGGCTTTGGTTGGGTTATTGGGGAACTAGGCCAAGCCAGTTCGGTGGCATATGCTGGAACTGTAGCCCTCTTGAGTACCTAGGCGTTCCGCTGCACCAAGTTCAGCCTACTGGGATTCACAAACTGTAACTCTACGGCGGCAAACACAGGCTTGGATGGGTAGGGAACTCTCAGTGTTTGCGTGGGCACAGGTCTGTAACATATTTTTGTTTGCAAAGCTCGCGTATGTCCTTCAAGTCCTGCACTGTGCGAGGAGGAAGGTGCAAGCAATACACAGAATATTTGTAACATTCGTGTGGCGCTCTCAATGGGAGCCCATGAGGCGTGACAACTTGTTCCTTCCCTTAGAGGGTGGTGGAGTGGGCCTTGTTCACCTGTTCGTGCATCAACTTGTTTCCCGTTTTTTCTTTTTCAAATCGGCAAACCACCCGTTTCTGGTAGCTGTGCTCATTAGGCGGCTTAGTTTAGTTTTCATTTGCCTTACTTATTCGCACCGACTGTGCAGGCTCGTGAGGGGACTTTATGGGGATTCCTTAAGGAGGTTGCTGACACTTTCAATTTCCTCACTGTGCGCTTCTCTTTAGATTACCTGTATAGCCTCTCGAGAAAACAGATGACCCAGGCTCTCGCTGAGTCTTTGTTCCCTGCACCATTGTATTGGCAGCCTTATCTGGGGTCTTTGGACATCAGTATTCTAAAGCGTGTTAGGCGGATGTGCATTCAGGCAGCCGCTAAAACGTTCTTTTTCAAACTACACACAGCGACGCTGCCTGTCAAGACATTTCTTAATGACAAGGGGATGTTTGTACCCTGGAATGTGAATTGCCGTCTGTGTAATGTGCCTGAGACAATTGATCATTGCTTCATCCTGTGCCGTGATGCCATGTTCTTTTGAGACATACTACAACGAACTCTTAAGAAGGACATTGAAATTACACCGTACACTATTAGATTTCTGCCTGTTGACAAAAAACTCTGTTGTGCCTCATGATCTGTTTATGTTGATGGGACTATTCAGTCTTTGGAAAAGCCGTACGATGGACAGACATGCCGAGCCACCAAGATCGTCCAAATCTGTGTTTCGTGAACAGTGTGCTTTGGTGAGGAGTGTATATGCTGCACGCGAAGAACCTCCAAGCTGGCTGCCGTGCCTAGATGCATGTGTGTGCCTCCCTGAATTTTGATGTTTTGATGGGGATGCAGTGTTGAGTTAGGACTATGGCGGGCTCCTATTAAGCAGCCTGGTAACTTGAGACGCGAACCAGTCTGATTGAAGTTTTCCTCCTTTCTACGGAAGTTCTTCCATGCAATAAAGGAAAAAGAGCCTTCGTGGCGGAGTGGTACGGCTCCTCTTCAAATGTCAAAGGCCCTGGTTCGATTCCCACCCTCGGCGCAGTTTCTTTTTAAGCAGTGACGCCGAAAGGCGGACAAATCTGCCGACGCGTCTCTCGACGCGGCTGCCGACGCGTCTGCTAACGACAGTATGAGCCATTAAAGGCTTTCGCCTTAATAAAGACCGCCATGTCAACGCCATCACGCATCTTCGTGCTAACACTGATTTGGTCGTTCTACCAGGTGACAAAGGAAATGCCACTGTTCTTCTCGGCAAGGTCGATTACAAGAGCAAAATGCTGCCCCTGATGAATGACCGCAGCACTTACGCCCGACTCAAGACTCAGTCGCTGCAAAAGTCGCTTACTCTACGCTGCTGTTTCACAAAGTCTCAGCACCTGTGGTGTATTGTCTTCCTAAAGTAGAGAAACCCAAGTACTAGTGGTACCTATGGTGGATTTCACCCGTTGACCCTTCTTGCAAGCTCTCCGGCTTTCTTCAACGCTTTTATCGTAACCTCGGTGGCTGTCGGATTGACTAATTTTTGCCTGTACACGGTCCCTCGCCTGGGCTGCGAGGATTTTTTTATACAGGCGCAGCCCTGAAGTAATTGGAGCACTCAATCACAAATCGACATTTCGTCGACCACGCTACTCACCAGCGTCTCCTGGAAGTTATCGGTTTTGCATGACATTACGGAAATCAGGTGAAGAAATTTGTTCGGATAGCGGGGCCACGGCTAGAGTAATTAAGCCGGAATAATATGAAAGCATAGGAAGATACCATCGTCCTGGAGTGAACGTAACTGGACTAATTATATAATAATGATGCGCATCGAATGCTGGTGGCTCTCCATGTCTGCCTATTCCCGAGATATCGATAGTAATAGCTTGTCGACGCAACTTCGAAGAGGGGAAAATGCGCCATTGTGTAGAAATATATGCAGGAGTAACCTCAGACAGTTATTTTTTTTCTCGCTTATGTACCGTGCTTATCTTCCATAATACGGTTCTCGCACAGCTTCAAGCCTTCTCCATTCGATTATGTTCACCGTGACACTAGCGGCAATGCAGGACGTACCACGTCCACCGCTGTGGACGAGGGTGGCGCTGGTGAACACTCTTATAGTTAGGTTTCGTGCAATATAAACACCCCCGAAAGTAGAATATTGTACAGCCGCCGCCGTATTGGTACAGCACTGTACGCGAAATTCGGAGGTCGCGGGTTCGGATCTCACAGGCGGCATGCGGTTGCTTTCTCTTTAGCTTTCTAATCGATCATCTTTCATATATAATCGTTAAATTCACCATTCCACCGGCGCGCGTCACCACCACATGCTAAAAACACAGATGGATCCGCATGCATAGAACGAACGTGGCCTCCACCATGCCGGAGCTGATCGCGGAGGCCACGGTACGACCTGCGAAGTTGCAGACATGCGAGGAAGATGGAGCTGAGGCGAAGAGGCCGGCATTATATGACGGGGAGGTTTGTGCCAGTCGAGCGAAACCTCCCTTGGCAGCCCCCCAGTGGAGGTCGACGTCAACAATAAGGTCACCGCCGCCCAAAGGCGTGCTGCTTCTGTCACGTGATGTGGCTAGCCACTATAGGGGGAGGAAGTTCTCTCCCCTACGAATATCGAGTAAAGTCCAAGCATGGGACGCAGGAGAAGATTTTTCATTTCGGCTGTACCAATATTCGGTTGCCTCGAAATGGATTAACTTGGCGGCAGCTAGGGCTAGACAGCTAAACAGATTAGCCATTGAGCCACAGCAACTGAAAGAAAAACTTTAAGGATAAGACAACAGTAATATTGCGGAGATGAAAACAGTGGCTGCCCACACTAATAAATCGACTGGTAAATAAAATTTCTTTCTTTAATACAATTTTCTGACAGATTTATGAGAGATGTCGAACAACTGTTTAATCACTGTGGTTCCACCTTTCTTGCGTGCACCAGATACAGTGAGGGCCTTGTGTCGAAGACCCCTTCCGTCGTCCACTTCATCACTTCTTCGGTAACGTCTTTTCTGAGGAGCTCTTTTTCCTCGGGCGTTAGCAGGGACGCTGCTGGATTCAGTGATAGCTGCATGTCTGAAATACGATATGAGCGTTGAAGAAGCACCAACTCTAAACCGCTGCCCTAAAACATTTTTCAACTCGCCTGTCGACTGTGCTTCGGTTTGTCTCAGGGTTGTTCGTTATGGAGCTGTGCTTGATTCGAATGTCTTTGTAGGGGTGGGCGCAGGTCCCATCGCAAAGCAAGTAAAAGAGCAGCTACGCGGCGATTCTCACTTTACAACCTTGAGGAATATGGGCTGAGAATAAAATTCCAACGTACACGAACACAAAATGGTAGAAACGATTCTCATCCTACTAGGCATATTGCATAGGCGTGAAAATGGTTTTGCACACTTGAGAATGATAGAAGTTAAGTAAAGCAAACAATCCCAGCAAATATTCCAGCACGGTCAAATGCGATCCAGGCCTGCACTGAATGGTTGGTGGCTTCCGCACAAGTCGATTGCTTGTAGCGCCCATCTGCGGGTGCGGATCTTTTCGTCGCTGCGTGAAACAACGTCGGCATGCATCTTTTGTTACTGTAACGTTTAGCTCATACGAGAGAGGGCGCCACACACCTCGTGAATTGCACAAGAATACCTCATGACGCATATTGCGAAAAGTTTCTTGCGCACCTACTAAACTTATGTCATTAGATATCATCTGGAAGGAAATTTCTGGGGGTGCACGCCGACTTTCAGTAATGTGCTGAATGAATAACTGCGTGACTGTTATTCGCGAACACGAATGTGCAGTACTCAAGGCGAGAAATGCATCAAGCACTTAGGGTTTCCTCAATTTTTCCTACAGTCGCGTTATCCGGCACAAAAGGGTGCTAAGTTTACAGTGGGCTCTCGTTGATTCCAACTAGCTTGCTTCGAACTTCCAACTGATGTTTTGGGCTCGTCAGCATCAAGTGTATGAAGGAGAGCTCAATCATAATTGGAAAGTCGGATAGTTCGAGCAAATTTTAGATTTCTTTTGTATTCAAATTATCGAGATACCACTGTAATTCATCTTTGTCTTTGGGAAGTGGGCGCTACGGGTGGAGTTCAAAGGCAATTGTACAATACACCGTCTCAAAACATCCCATGAAAAACCTCAAACACCCTCTGAAGACGCCTTATAGCCTTCTGGAAGACTATAAAAATCCTTCAAAGATGACCATTTTCCAGCCCAATCCTTCAAAAGGATTCATTTCGGTCCCCACAAAGTTTTGGCGATGAGAGGAAAAGGACAAGGAAATACACAGTAACCAACAGTTCGACGGGTACCGAAAGTAGGCCGAGAGGCACGTTGAAACAAAGAATAAGAAAGAACAACAGCCTTCGACAACAGAATACCAGTATATCTTTTCTGCATCATTCAGTACCCTGCCAACCCAACTTCTTCATTTCATGTTAGGAGAAGGAAGTGACGCCAACCAAGTAAAATACAGAAAAAAACACGACGTTTCGGGACCGGCTCGGCCCCTTCTTCACGGTGTGACTACGGGCATTGAAGGACTATGCTACGGGCGAGCGCAGCTTGGCTTTTTAAGCCCCTGCGTGGAGGACCTTCGAGTCAATGGCCGCAGCTCATGGACATAGGATGAGGGGAGAGTCCACAGGGAACGATTAACATTCTCTCGTGTTTGCTGAATGTGCCACGACTCGAGTAGAAGCCTCCTGCGTGGGTTAGCTTCCGTTTCCAATACAATGGTGCTGTCGAAGTCAATTGGATGGTCACACCCTTCGCAGTGTTCGGCCACGGCGCTGCGTTGACGATTCATGTGACGGACGTCCGCTCTGTGTTGGCTCAACCTTTCCGCGAAGTTCTTCGCTTCCCCTATGTACGACTCCGGGCAGACGGAACACACGGAATTTTGTACACGAAGCCCTGGGCCTTTTCTCTGGGCTGCCGGTTTTTTGGGCGGGGGAGAAAGCGACCGATAGTGCTGGTCGGTTTGTGCGTTGCCAGCACCCCTTCTTTTCCGAGAATGCGAGCCAGCGTCTCGCTCACGCCTCTCACGTATGGGATGCAAACACGTTTTTTCTTCTGGCACGCGTCTGAAAAAATAATAGATCGGATTTTGTTTTGCCTTTCTTGTTTCCTGATAATGACTCGACGCTGAGTGGAGTTCTCTCGTGCAGCGTTTGGTCGTTTTCGAGTGCGCAGCGAGCAACGGACACAGCGAGGGGAACCGGTACGCAGGTAAATAACGACACCACGTCAAACGAGACTAAGCTTTCGTCTTCCTCCACGGTAAGGTTCGAGACAAGTTGGACAAAATGCCGCGAATTCTGTACATGCGTGGGTGTTCTGCCGACGAGCGGCGCCATTAACTTGTGAAAGGTAAAGTTTGAAACAACCCACTGCAACGTAAGTTCCTGAATCCATGCTCTTGCCTGTCTCTTTTTAAATGCTGCGCCGATCATTTCCAGTTTCATCACATTTTACGTGCGCATCTTTTCGTGTTTCTTTTTTAGGACTCATTAGGCCTCAGGCTTTATCACTACAAGCTTGCGCAGGGTGCTGGACAATTACATCGTGTGTACCTTTCTTCACAAGGTATTGGAAAACTCTGTCCGTATCCCAACTCGCGTCCCTTTCGAAAGCGTCCGTTACAGCGACACATGATTGGCTAAAACACCGGAAGTGGATTCGGAGGTTCGACGCATCCACTTCCGGAGTTTTAGCCAATGAGATACCTCCCAAAATGACAAGTTTGAAATGGGTGTAAGTTGGGATACGGGCTCACATTCTCCTGTATGTCTCGGCCAAATGTACATGATCCTCAGGCTACTTCGATGCTTTCTCACTATCTCATGATGTGTGAAAAAACCCCACAGATTGCTCACCAATGAATGATTCGGGTTTGCTGTAGTCATGCGGCACGCCGAACAGGAGTTCGCAGGTGCGGGGCTTAAAACTAGCGCCGTTCAGGAGGTCTAGAAGGTAAGACAGTCTCGCATCGTCGTCTTCCAGGTCTTGGCTTCTGGGGACGAACCCCTCGAAGACCTGAAGAGCACGGAACAAGTGCGACACCTGGATGATGTACTGGAAACATTGCCTTGTCGCCGCAACTATATAACATGTTTAACACGATAGAAACTTCAGCTGATCGTCAATAAAACTTGTATGAAAACAAAAAAGGACTGCGCCTACCTTGTCACTCGTTTGCAGAATGCCAGAACACCTTTTTTTATTCGCTGTTACTGCTCACATAGCGCCGGCGTGAACATAATCATTAATACACCTTTCACTGCTATGCCTCCACGCTCAAGAAATTCCTTTCAAATATTCCTTTCACGCTTGAGAAACGGATGCAATTCTTGTCACTAGTTTCACGGTATTACCCATAGAAGGCAAGCGTAGCAGGGGGCGGCAGAAAGTTAGGTGCGTGAATGAGATTAAGAAGTTTGCGGGGATACAGTGGCCGCAACTGGTGAAGGACAGGGTCAACTGGAGAGACATGCGAGAGGCCGATTTTGCGCTGGAGAGCTTGTAGAGTAATACTTTATCGTTCTTCGGCATTCACACACGCACTATCAACCGACGCCTCCCCGCCGAAATTGACACCGCGCAAAACACGCACAGTATGTGCCACACTTAGAGGGAACACTGCAACGCGTAGCGGCAAATAACGGGATACGTGAAACATACGTCCACCATCAGTCAACGATCTAAATGCGCTTCGCTCACATTCACTGGAAACTTGGTCTGGTGCAGTGCAATTTCAATCTACAGAGACTTGTTAACCATCAGTGGATTCGGGTCGGTTCAGTGAATGTGGTATACCATCTTTTTTTCGCTCTATCAGCCACAAGTACGAAATTCAGAAATCTGCGCTCAAGTGCGATCTATGATCGATTGGCAGGCGCACTGCTCGGTCGCTACCACGATTGAGCTCTGGCCTCCCTGACTGTCGCATTCAGTCTACTTTGCACATTCTTTTGTACAGTGCAGCTGTAATATATTCAGAAAAGATTTCCCCAATCTTTATCGCTTTAGTTTTCAATACTTTCCGTGGTGATCAGGGCATGAAAAGAAGTAGTTATAATGAGGGGCACAGATGTTCTGAATGAAGTAGAGAGAGCGTTGATACTGGATTTCAAAATACATTTCCCAGAAGGCGCCAGTAACAAACACACTATTTTGGAATTATTATTGGTACATGATCATTGGCATTGTTCTCTGTATTGTACTGCATGCAAGTTTACGCGCGTAAATGATCTCTGGCCTGCTAGCAAAACAAGATGGGTGCAGTAAAAAGAGTGAGCCTCTCTTACGCTCGAGAACTTCTTCCAGCGATTCAGCCCAGCAATCTTTCTCCAAAGCATCCTCGTCGGGGACCAGGCAGGGAAGACCAGAAGACATTCCCCAGAAGGAGTGAGCAAACGGGACACGTTCTTTATGGCCTTCGCCTGATCCTTGAGCCAGTTGAGGCAGAAGAAGGAGTAGACGCGGGCAAACTGGCCGTATTTGGTGACGAACTCGGTGACGTCATCACCAACGTTCAGGTGGTCGTACTCGATGCTGGGATGTGCGCAGTTCTTCCGGGCGTAGGACAACATCTCCTCCGAGGCGTCCACAGCAACTAGCCTCCGACAGGGCGGACATCTGGGCAGAAGCCAGTCGCGGGTGAAGTCGCCCGTTCCGCAGCCAAGGTCTAGAAACTGTTGGTCTTGGGTGGGTATCGGCGAGAACGCCATCTGGAGCAAGTCCAGGATCTTGAGGTTCATTTCGCGCTGTCTGTTGTCGTTCCTGGCGTACAGCTGCGAATTGTAGCTGGGATTTTTGGGACAATGGGTGCTCGTGCTTGACATCGTTGTTACCAGTAGTGTGCCTGTGCCCTGTTCCTATAGGAGCATGGGAGAACAATGGCACTGGCTTTACGTAGGCTCGTCAAACCGGTTTATAGAGCCGACGTAGAAGGTCAAATCACTACGTCTCGCATCAGTTCACATCAGCGGCTCATTGAAAAAGAACCTCCTATTGCTAAGTCTGTACTTCTGCCCCGCATTCTCAACTCTACGACTTAAAAGTGCACTAACGAGGAATCTGAAATCGCCTTTTTACCGCAGGAATTCGCTCCACACCCTCCGAGCATTCTTCGAATTTTTTTATTATTGTCCTGTGCGGCCGATTTTTCGATCAAATCGATAAACATCCCTGCTCCCGTCATTTTTTTTTTTTTTCAACTCGCCTTCGAAAAGAGGAGGAGTCAGCCAGCGCGTGTCGTTCCTTTGAGCCAGTCCCGCGGCGGCTTCGCTTTCGATTCTATTTAGTTTTTTTAGGTTTCCGTGAATAACTAGTTTCAGCCGCAGACTACATAGCCACATATTAGGCCTGCTGGAGTAGAAATACACGCGGAATCTTTGCTTTCGCCGATCGCTACGTATCAATCCGCCGATTGCAGAGCGGCAATCTGAAACGTGGCTGGCTGAAAGGCACTCGATTCATTAGTTGACTCCACTTCCGTTTGAAGGTGAGATAAAAAAAAAAAAAAAAGGTAGGAGCCGGGACGCTTAATTCGATTTACTAGGGAAATCGGCCGCACAGGACAATAATTCGAATTTTCTAAGAATGCTCGGAGGGTGCAGAGCGAGTTCCTGCAGTAAAAAGGCGATTCCTCTTTAGTGCGCTTTTAATTCCTGATGAAGACTATGATTCAGGATATGCTGGCCAACAATGTCCAAGCGTTTCACCATTCCACACCTCTA
Source organism: Amblyomma mixtum (assembly GCF_055824585.1). NCBI lineage: Eukaryota > Metazoa > Arthropoda > Arachnida > Ixodida > Ixodidae > Amblyomma > Amblyomma mixtum. Next base: position 103,059,075 of record NC_143020.1, read on the forward strand.
AGTGCAAAAAGCGCAATTATGACGTACCACATGCACCTCCCAATAATAAGCCCTGCTTGATAGACCTGTATCTGCGTCATATGACCTCATGTCCAAGAGACGTCCTGTGGACGTCTGCCGGACGTCAATGTGGGTGGTGGGTAACGGTCCCCATTGTTCTCTCCGCGAAGCTGAAGTGCGTAGCAGCAATCCCTACACATAGAAATCTACCCGGAGTTGCCTTCTCACTAGATAATTGTATATGAATAGCCCGCTGGCATGCATAGAATGTGTGACGTCATTCATCAATGCGCTGAAAGATAACAACCGCTCTTCCTCCCCCCTCCACACAGCCTAGTTGGTTTGTCGAACTGAAAACAAATATGGAAAGTGTAGTACATAACAATTAGTAGCGATAAATACTTTTCGTGCATGGACACTATAAATGCCTGGCTTTCTCAGGGTCTTGCGACCAGTCATGTTATCACATCTTCGCACGGTTCATGAAAGACAATGCCTAAAAGCTTACCCACACGCGAACTCTTCTTTGAAGCTGGCAACGCCTTCGCTGTTGTATGGCAAAAAACTAATTGGCTGCCGAGCCACCTACAGTCAACTGAACGGAAGTGATACATGAATTCGGTTCGTCGTCCGCTCGTAAACACACGAGTTCCGTTGGCTTCAGTGTTTGCCTCGACGGAAACGTTGGCAGCTTTCGGGCTCCATTGTTCCAGACCCGGTGTCTACGTGTCTTGCAGCTTGCTGCTACTAAAACTGCATGGCAGGAAAATCGAGCAAAGTCGTTTTCCGGCTCAAAAAACTCTAGACATCGTGGATGCAGCATATAGCAGGTGTCCCAGAGAAGCAGGCCAATTTTTGAGTTACGAAGATAGCTTCTGAAACAGGATAATTCCAGTGTCGGCGGACATCAGAAAACAGGTGAAAAAAGTTAACTATTTAGCTGGTTAGAATATGTCTACTTAGGGCAGGCAGTGACCGCTGATACGGATCACGAGAGGGAAATAACTAGAAGAATAAGAATGGGCTGGAGGGCATATGGCAGGTTCTCTCAGATCATGAATGGCAGTTTACCAGTATCCCTCAAGAGAAAAGTATACAACAGCTGTACCTTACGGGTACTCACCTATGGCGAAGAAACATGGAGGCTAACGAAGAGGGTTCAGCTTAAGTTAATTAACGACAACGCAGCGAGCTATGGAAAGAAAAATGATATGTGTAACGTTAAGAGATCAAAAGCGGGCGGAGTGGGTGAAGGAACAAACGCTAAGGCAAGATAACCGCTGTTTTTTTAAGGGTAACGGAGTGAATTCCAAGAGAAGGCCAGCGTAGCAGGGGGCGGCAGAAAGTTAGGCGGGCGGATGAGATTAAAAAGTTTGCGGGGCTACGGTGGCCGCAACAGGCAAAAGACAGGCTTAGTTGGAGAGACATGGGAGAGGCCTTTGCCCTGCAGTGGGCGTACTCAGGTTGATTATGATGATGATGAGTTAGCCGGTTAACTAATTTCTGAAAATGAACTTTTAAACTATCACAGTTAGGAAGTGGTTGCAATTAGAGATTTGTAATCAGTCGTAAGTAAAGGCCAGATAGGTCTCTAAAATTTCGAAAACACGATTACCCTCGACGAAGTGGCCCAACAAATTTGGGCTACGTCTTGCCAAAATACATGCGCTTTTGAAAAGCATGTGGTGAAAGCTAGCACTCCAGTGCACGTAACTAGTCGATTAATAGCCGAATTTAGAGGAGCCACAGCGTCTAGGGTAATAGCATTTTAAAGATTTTAAAAAATGAAATAGGTGTTACTCACGATGGGCAACAAATCTCTTAATGCAACCAGGTGTCTAAGTTTAATAGTTTAAAGTTCATTATCAGAAATTAGTTACCGAGCCAAATAGTTAACGTTATTCACCTGTTTTTTTTATGTCTGCCTACACAGCTAAGTATTATTCTGCCGTAGAAGCCGCCTTCATAACTCAGAAAGCCTATTAACTAAAGCAGCGTCGTGCGAAGGTTCTTTTCCAGCAGCACATCAAGAAATCAGTTTCCACCGTAATGCGTGCTCTCTCTGTCTATCGCAGTAATTTTTTTTTTCGAGAGAGAACAACAACATGCATACGATCGAGTTTCCAGAAAGAGGCCTTGAACGCGCACCGGATACGGCACTGCTTATCTTTTCATTTTTTACTCTCAGTCAAATGCAGCGAGCATTTCCTTTTCCTCTTCAAAAATACATATGAAGAAAGAACGCTTTCCGGCAAACGAGTGTAGCAAACCATTAGAGTCAGATATGTCCGTACATGGCGGAGGGAAAACAGCTGGTCGTAGCTGTTTTTCCTCACATGTTAGACGACGAGTCCAATGTCATCGAAATCCGTATACGTCGGTGAGAGTGCTCCAACAGCCACGACACGTGTCACAGGATCAAGTGGGGCGAACGTAATGCAACGTGATTACTGACTTGTGATAATCTCGTCCATTCTGTGAGGAATTACGAGATACTGTTAGCCAGGTGCACACGGTGGCGTTCACAGCTGTTTCTTTAATAAGCAGCTTACTTGGGTTGAGCAGTTTGTATATATTGTGTTTCAAATTATTCAATACAAACTTTTCTTCGAAAAGCCGTAAAAGATACATCTGTGCAGCTTGATTTTGCGGCATGGCGGATATTATTTACTTAATGGAATGCAACAAAAGGGCGAGTAATACCATAACTAAAGCGGTCAACTTTTCATTTTTGGATTTAGGGCAGAAAAATATACAGTCAAACTGAAGCCCTTCGACGTCGAATACGAACGAAGTTCGCGAAATATTTAAACCGGTGCTATGCTTAGAGATAAGCTGGATTGAAAATACGAGTTTGCAACAGCTCATTAAGTTGGCTTTTCCGCAGTTCATATTGATAAAATGGCGCCACTACACGTTGTTCGTCGTGGGAATCAGGTCAGCATCATCCGCGTCATAGAATATATGAACTGCGTCTGTATTCGATGCACGCGACGCCAATTTTATCAATGTGCAAAATGGGAAAGCCAACTTCACTGACCACCTGGGGGTCGAAATTTCCGGAGCCCTTCACTACGGCGTCCCTCATAGCCTCAGTCGCTTTGGGACGTTAAGTAGCCATAAAACCAAACCAAACCAAACCAAACCAACTTCACCAAGACAACCAAAGCGGCCGGAGTGGGTGAGGGAGCAAACGCGGGTTAATGACATCCTACTCGAAATTAATAGGAAGGAATGGGCTTGGGCAGGGCATGTAATGCGAAGGCGAGATAACCGCTGGTCCTTAAGGGTAACGGAGTGGATGCCAAGAGAAGGAAAGCGTAGCAGGGGGGTGGTAGAAAGTTAGGTGGGCGGATGAGATTAAGAATTTTGCGGGAATGCGGTGGCCGCAGTTGGCAAAGGACAGGGTTAATTGGAGAGACATGGGAGAGGCCTTTGACCTGCAGTGGGCGTAGTCAGGCTGATGATGCTTGCCAAAATGCTATTGCTCGACCTTCGGGCATAACCCTGCCTAACCTTTTTTGTGTTCTTGTAGACGCGCATTAACACATCCCCCTTTCTTCCCTACTTAAGAGTCACCACATGTGAGAAGTAAAGAATAGATGACTTAATTGCCACATCAGACAAACCGGTTCTGATGATTAATGCCGCATGCGCTCCGCGGATTTTCCACAGCACGGGACGAGTTAACTAGCCTAATAAAATTTATAAATTTGTTACGAGCGGAAATTAAAATGTTATTTCGGAGGTGATCTCCAATTTTCCTTAGACTGGTCGAAAAGCCGTGCGGATACGGTACAACTGTTGTCTTACGTCAGTCACATGCATTTGATGAAACGCTGTGAGCGGCGAAACTTTCAGCTGCCATTTTTCGCTTCAGTTTTTCTGCTACTGAAATAAAGATACGATGAGGGTAAGCGGTTTTCGTCAGCCTTTCTATTTGACCTTTAAAACTTGCTCCTGCACAGTGCGCGCAGAATTCATGCCAGGAGTTTGTGCAAGTGCAAGTTTTCTATCGCTGTCTCAACCAGTTTAGAATGGGCAGACTCGTACGCGGAAAATGATTTAAAATTCCTCTAGGATCAGACTTTCAGCATATACGAGATGATCTGAAGGTCGAGAAACCTAATCGAATCATCACGTGGTTTCTCGTGAGTCAGAGTCAGAGAGTACAGATAAGAACAAAACGTATTCAAGGCATCTGAAGCAGCGTTGTGTGTCCGGTACTTGTGTTCGTCTGTCTTTTCGCGCTGTGGCTACCCTTATCACAGCAAGTGCGTCTACCTCATGCGCGACTACACCTCAAGGAAGATGCGCCATCTATACTACATCTCAGTATTTTCATGCAGCCCTACCAAGTTGCGAAGAGGGCACAGGTGATGTGCTGACGCCGCAAAATGTAGTGCCAGGATTAAGTAGGGATATAGGCATATGCGATAGCGTTCTTTAAAGTGCGCCTGCGTCATCGAGACGTACGCTCGCGTACGTTAATGCGTTAAGAATGTACCTCCCGAGCGGTGCACAGCAACATCACACTCTACCACCTCTCAAACCATTTTGCACCCTTCTAGAGACCATCCGCCTAAACAGGCATCCCCCCGCCCCATAAGCAACTTTCCCGGCCTAAGACGCATCTAAACTTTCCCCATCTACACCACCTACACACACTGCATTCGCCGAACTTTATACGCTGATACATGTCCCTGGTGTAGTGATATTCCTGCGTTCACACACATTGCATGGACATGCGCAGCTAAACCCAACCACTTAAAGCCTCCCAACGCGGCGCGAAAGCAGTGGGAGGTGCCGCTGACCAGCGACACCCTGGGAGACCAGGCGGTGCTCACCGCCATCGCCAAAGCGTCGGCTTTAGCCATTGGGGTCTTGGATAGAAGTCTCCAACTTGTTTTCTCCAATGGACTTCTTCGCTCTCATTAAATATCCCTTCCTTCCTTCCTTCCTTCCTTCCTTCCTTCCTTCCTTCCTTCCTTCCTTCCTTCCTTCCTTCCTTCCTTCCTTCCTTCCTTCCTTCCTTCCTTCCTTCCTTCCTTCCTTCCTTCCTTCCTTCCTTCCTTCCTTCCTTCCTTCCTTCCTTCCTTCCTTCCTTCCTTCCTTCCTTCCTTCCTTCCTTCCTTCCTTCCTTTATGGGAAGTTTCGCAACTGATAACATCAAAGAGGTGACATCTCCGAAGAGACAAAAAGAAATGCTTTCTTTCTCGTAGTCCACTGTGGTCGAACAAGTGATACTGCTAGCTGCATTATGACCACAACCCCCTAAAACACATTATGAAAGCACCCACTCCAAACAGAAAATGCGCCAATCTATCACATGTCTCGTATGCCTAAAGTCAGGCTGCAATGAAAGGCACTCGTGAGACTTCTCGGTTAAACGAGGTCGACGTAGAATAAAATGTTTTTTCTCTCTTTTGGGTCAGAAATAGGATAAGTAAAAAGAGCTGTTTCTTTTTCCAGCCGCCCATGAAAATAATGAAAGGGCAACTCCGGCGGCTGGATTGGATCAGATTAGAGAAACTTTATTGATCTAAAAGATCAATGGGGCGGGATGAATGGCCCCCTAACAGAGGACGACCTTTCCCACCCAGTCCGCAAGCTTGGCTTGCGTGTTCGTCTCAGGCTCCCTTAGGAGCCTAAGCCAGGCCTCCCGGGAGGGAGCCGGTAGAAGGTCTTTTGGAGGTGGACTTTCCTTAAATTCCCATACGATGCCCGAGCTGTATAGCGGACAACTCTTGCACCAGAGGGCGCTGTCACCCCACAGCTACACGCGCTCCACGAGGGCTGCCTTCAGAAGAAGCTGAAGACGGCTACGATGGAAGCAAGGCCTCCGGGAGAAAAAACGCTTTTTCAGCCTTATACAGGTTTATCGATGTTTCGCTGACGCACAAGTCCGGGAGAAGACCCGCTTTCCCCGATTGACGGGGCGACTCGGACTTCCATCTTGCGAAGTAAGCAGCTGCGATCGGCAGGCACCTGCCTCGGCTGCGCATGCGGGGTCGCCGTGCCCACAGCCATCGCCGCGCTTTCCTGGTTCGCTGTCCACTGGTCCGCCCAGCGGATCAAAGCGAGTGACCCCCGGACGACGTTCTGCTGCTCCAGCGAGGCAGCCACGCTGTTCGCCGCCATCGACAACAAGCAGCAGCCGTGCACAGATTTCTTCGCGTACATCTGCAAGAACGCCCTCGAGGACGGCCTCGTACAGCGTGACGTGGCACGAGACTTGCTGGTGAGCCATTTGCGCACGGAGACTACACTCCTTGAAAAAAAAAAAAACGTAGCAGCAACAAAAACGGGGACGAAAAAATTCTAAGGGCACTTAAGTCTGTTTACGTGGAGGAGTGCGAAAGCTTGCGTTTCGAGGAAAGGGAAGAGAGCAGTAGAGCTCAAATCTCGACATCTCGGTGGACACCTCAACCGCGCCTTCGGGGGAGAACGGAGTCTCACAAAGCATGCATTTTATTGGAGCATATGGCATTGGTTCGAATCCCTGTCGCAAGCTAGAATCTGATGTCATTAAAACATGTAACCTATGTGCAAAGAGTAATGCTATGACACAGGCGGAATGCTGTACTACGAACGGTTCCTCAAAATTTTGGTGAATGCTTTCGGGAGTACTGCCACCGCATTAAGGCCAACTATTGCTGACATCGCTGGGATTTCACTTATCTCTTTATCAGCCAGCGTGTGCTTCGGCGGACGCGGTTGTTGCGACACGCGTCTTTTCTCACACTTTCTCTCTAATCTTTCAACTCTCTTTTATGAGCACGTGGCAGCGGTGGTGGCTCGGCTCGACCTGGTCGGCAGGCCCGTACACTCTCCTTTTCATTCTTCTCTCAGTAGCAACAACAAAAGCGCACTTGCAGTGTCTATTGTTCAATTGAGCGTCGTCGCTTCGGCGGGTCATCAACGAATTAGTCATTGTCCAGTCATGGCTAGTTAGTCATGGGTCATGGTAGCTGCGCTCGTCGATGAGTCACCCCAGGCGCTGGATGTGACGCCAGATGGACGGACGGGAGAATGAGCCATTAAAGGCTTTCGCCTTAATAGACACACATACGACAGACGAATTCTGCACTTCCAACTGACTTTTAGTTGTTGGGAGTGCAACATTCGTCTTGTGTGTGTGTGTGTCTATATTTCGTCCCCGTTTTTTCAAGATGGATCAATTCCAACTGGCCCAAACTTCAGTGGGTGCACAAGCCAAAAAAAAAAAAGAGCACATAACTATAGTCGAATACAACTAAAGAACGCAGCGCGTTTTCACGCTCAAAGGATCTCCTTCCAGTCAATGGCGTTGGCCGATTCTCATGACCCTGCTAGCGTGACAATGCAGGGAGCGCCGCCACAATGCAGGGGGGTCTATCGCCAAACATAGAAGAAAGGAGAAGAAAGCCAGGTGGGCGGATGAGACTAAGAAGTTTGCGGGGATAAGGTGGCCGCAGATGGCACAAGAGTATGTGAAGTGGAGAGTTATGAGACAGCCCTTTATCCCGCAGTGGGTGTGGTTAGGCTGGTAATGATGATTTAGGCATTTTAATTTTTCTTTTGTGCGTACCGCCTGCGGCAAACTCGGCAGTTTCCGAACATGAAATGGAAAACGCGAGTTCCCTGCTAGTGTTGGCAAGTTCAGGCGTAATTCTAGAGTGTTTAAGCGCCAGAGTTGGGAACTTCTGCTGCACTTCACTCCAACCCGCCATTTCGAAGCCGTTGGGCGCGAACCTACAACGGTCACATGATTTCAGATGACCAATCACAACTAGCGCCCACTTCCTTAACCACGAAGGTTAGGTTTTAATTTCCTACCAAATGAACGCGGGGGTTTTGTCATTTGGCATGCAGTAAGGATGGCGAGGCCCTTTACCCCGGACAGGTTCCTAGAAGTACTGGACAGTGCAGTTCCCGTTGGATATCCGTCAACCATAACATGTATGGAGGTGTCACCAACGGACTAAAGAGCTTCTACGGAAAGGAATGCCTCTGCACTGCGGCATGAAACGGCCAAGTGTTGGGACATACGTGGAAAACGAAAACATTATCGTCGGTTTAACAATCCTCGACCTTGTCCTATCGTTAGTACTGCGCTGCCCACAAGCACCCCACAAAAGATGGCTATTGACGACTACGTTCGGTTTGGTTCTTGATGTCCACTAGACGTCCTTTGCCTCAGTGAATCACACAGTGATGTAACGCGAATCTCCTTGACTGGCCGCGTTTTGGAAGAGGTGGGCTCTTGTAAAATGTCTGTGTTAGTTTCTTAACAGATCTTTAATGAGGCGCTTGGCTCTGTGCCACTGTTTTCTCTTTGCAGTGGGACATCACCTCTGACATCATCAAGTGCACCCAGAACTACGGCAGTGAGGCAGCAGCCGCACTGCACACCCTTTACACATCATGCGTCAAAGAGATGTGGCAGGAGGACCTGCGAGCCAGGGACGTTGCGGCGACCGTGCTAGAAATCGCCAACAGCACCACGCGAACGAGTGGCGAAAGCTTACTCCGCTTGGCCCTTGCAGTGGGTAAGCGGTACCACCTGCCGTTCATCTTCGAAGTAAGGAGCTTACCCGGCGAAACAACCCGGCTCACGTTCGCTAGGGGGACACCTCGAGTCGCCGACCACAAACGTAAATGCGATGCTTCCTGATACGGCATGACTATCTCCGTCCTTAATTCGCACTTTGACACTAATTACACCAGTGAGGACATCTCGAAGTGGGAACAGCAATTGCCTCCTAGTGTCCGAAGACGAACATCCGTGTCTTTGAGAGAGATTAGCGAAGCGTTGGACCATCTACAACCGTCCCAACTCAAAGCCATACTCCTCGAGTACTTTATAGATGTTGAACGCGTGAAAACAATCTTGGCCATAGATGAAAATGGCCTCTTTGCGGACATTCGGCTTCTGATAGACGCGCAGCATCAGCCGCTGGCGTTGTTCTACTTGTTGTTTCTTGTCGCTCTCGAAGCCATGTACTACATTCAACAGGGCAGCACGCTAAGTTCACCTAGTATGCGTAGTGAGGAAGTCTGCCAAAGTCACGTGCACCTCAACTTCCACCTATGGCGCATTACGTACGTGGCGGCGCTAGCGAGTCCTGCTAAAGACAACCAGCTGCAGAACATCTTCGAGGCCACGCGGAGACGATTCATTGACTATGGCCCACTTCGGCGGCTGGTGGCGGCCGGAAACGACACTCAGCACTTCCGGGCAATAGTCGGCAACATATCGCTCATGCTGCCTGGCGACCTGGTCTTCCGGGAACCAGCCGTGCCACACATGACCTCCCGGGGCTTCGCCCGGAACTTGTTCTTGGCTCTGAACTTCGAGTTCGAAGCTAAGAAGGAGACGGTGCGACGATGTGTGCCCTGGTTTTGAGACAACCCCGACAACAGAGCTGCGGATCGCATGTTCTTTGCGGATGAGACCACTCTGTACGTGTCATCACTGGGCTACGGGTGGCTGAGTTCGGCTACCGTCGACCCGCTGCTCGCTGACGCTGCCGTGATTGCGAATCGCATGGCCGTCATGCTGTGGATTAAACTGGTCGCCTGGAAGGGCTGGTCACGAGAGACAAAGGTGGCCCTACAATCGCACAGGTGATGTATATTACTCGGAGGTTAATTCCGAAAGAACACAATCAGGCTTCTTTTTGTTACGGCTTCCATCACATTCGAGGTGAAATTTGGATTATTCCTTGCCCTCTAGCAACGTGAAAGCCACCGCACTAGCTCGGTGCTGTCGGCTGCTTACCTGAAAGACGCGGGTTCGATCCCGTCCGCGCCCGTCAAAATTTGATGGAGGCGAAATTATACAGCCACGTGTACTCTGCAATGTGAGTGCACGTTAAAGAACATCAGGTAGTCGAAATTTCCGGAGCCCTTCACCACGGCGCCCCTCATAGCCTGAGCACTTTGGGACGTTAAACTCCCATAAACCAAACCAGCTAGCAATGTGAAAATGGTTAGAGATGGTGGCGTCGGAGATAAGCACCATCGCTGCCGACGTATATTCAGACGCCCCTCGTGCATCGCTTCTGGTCGACTATAGAAGCTTGACATTATGAAAGCCGTGATTAACATTGCGTTGGTGTAAGAGCTAAGCCTTAATCGCTTAAGATAGCGTGCTTTGCGTTCGCGCCGTGAAATTAAACATACTTCGTCTTATAATTTCTGGCAGTAAAGCGAGCAGCTCATCCTTTCTGTGTTTTGTCTTCTCGCGTTTGTAATTTGGCAGTGTAAACCCTAGTGTACAGATTCTTTTCGCACATTGATCGAATGACTAGGCATTGCGTGCAACAGAAAACTGTCCTGTCGATTGCCTGGCACCCAGCTATTCACGAGACGTGTGTGAAAGAGTTACTACATGCAGACACTCAGTGATTGAAACTGTTCGCTCAGTTCGCTCGCACAGTTCGCTCACTAAGGGTCTCATACGTAGCGCAATGATAAAGGTGGTCTGGTTGCGTGCAAGAGCCTCTACCAAAAGGAAAGAGAAAACACGACGCTCCCGCTCTTATTGCTATGTAATGTCTGTGTGTAGACTGCGCTGCACATACCGCACAGTGCTACTCTGAAATCCACTGAAAGATGATAGATGCGGATAACTTCCATTTCAGCAGTTTTGATGACATTATGTTAACCTCACACACCATCCACTGCTTACAGAAACATGCAGTAATATCTCTGACCGCAGAATATGTCACCTGAAAAGTATACACAGTTAATAATTCAGAACATACGGAAAATGAACTCAGTGAGAAGCGCCTGTGTGAGAACAAAGATGAAAAATAACAAAGGGCAAACAATAACGGCCCCACAAACTCCTGACGGAAGAAGAGGATGAATTCTTGTGGTGCAAGGGCATCTGCAGCCAAGGAGCGTCATGGCGCAAGGTACTTTCGTTTACTCAAGGCGGGGTCAAAGACCCATTTAACAAGCATTTCACCCTAAAGAAGCCGAGCACCAGACCAGGGGTAAGCTTGTACCCATTGTATCACCGGTGGGTTCCCGGCAGCAATGGGAATCGAACCCCGCACCTCCCGCATGTGAGGCGGACGGAAGAGGAGGGCATTGTTGCGTCATATTATATTCAGCAATAGCAAACAGGCCTCTCACATCCGGGATATTTTGAGTTCATACGGACACAATCAAAATACAGATCTTTTTGTACATTACCGAGCATCTCCTTTCACTATAAGCCACCTCTGCGGTTTGAAGACTCCGATCGATCCCGAATTAGGTATAAGCACTGGCGATGCTGTCGTGAAGACTCGAATCTTTCCCTGCCGTTTTTCGAACTGCGTTCTGAAGTAGTGGAGCCATTACGGCAGGGCTCGCAAGCGTTCGGCTTTTTCTAGCGCACACGAGTTTTCTCGAGAAACATCTTTCCTTGGCTTCACCTCAGAATCATGGCACAGGAACTCTTTGGGCCGTACTCTGACTTTAGGACGCGCATTCTTTTAGTACTTGTGTATCCCATTTCAGGTTCAGGACAGTGAGTTCAGGAGCCATTTCTTGTGAGCCATGGCCCATTTTGTTCAACTATGCGGGCAAACCGCTCGAATCGCGAACGAGACGACAGCGGGCTGTCACCGGAATGGCTCGGATTTCTTTCAGCTCGTCAGTAAACAGGAGCAAGCAGTACGTGAGAGAAGACTTTTAAGTGCTACTAAACAACCAAATTCAGGAACAAAAAAAAACGAATGCTGATAATGCATTCGTAAAGTACACAAACAATGTTATTGATGTTTTCACTCGACAAGGAATCGTGTAGTGCGTGGTAGGCTTATACTTAATGAGCACTGGAACTCTTTCGGGCGTCCTGCGGACGCCCTGAACATCCGCTGTACATCCATAGGAGTTTTAATGTCCATTGGGTAGTCTCTCATTGGCAGTAACTGGAAGGTGCTGCTGACGAAAATTGTGGAAAATTGATTGAAGTACGGATGTTTCAAACTCCTTTAAGGTTATCTCTGTCGATGCTTTTCATGCAGGGAATGCGTGCTGAGCGCCTCACGCGCAAAGTACCTCGTATCCGTGCACCCCGTGGTGGAGATCAAGATGGGGCTACAAGTCGCCGTCATTGTCGGGGCTGCAGGTAGTGCCCATGGCGAGGCCGCCACACCAGTGGCCGCCAGACCTAGCTGGTACACGATGCAGGACGCCTGGAGCCTCTACCGGATGTCGGAAGCCCAGTACTTCTACGCCCGCTTCGCCTACTACCGTTGCAGCACCTCATCGCAGGCTAGAGCCTTAGTGAACGAACTTGTAAGGGGCAACATTGACTGCGCTACAGCGTTTCAGTGCCCGCGCAACAAGTACGTGGTTGAACAAGGTGACTGCGTGAACATTACTGTGCAGAATAGTTGACACTGATTGATGTGAGCGTGAGGTTGTTAAGGACCTAAGCGCCTTGTTATGTTGGGGGATCTTTTTGAGTGCCCACCCTGTAAGTCGTTTTTTTTTTGTCTTCTTTGGAGAGAATCTAGGTCACTTTGCACATGTTTGACCACCACACTTTAGATATAGAGAATCGTATGATTATCTAATTGCTCTCTTTCAGTTATGTATGCTGCTTACGATTATTCAGCTTTATTTTTTGTTTTACATTTACGAGGCATCTCCAATTTGTTAGATCTACAAAGGTTTATTCAGACAATGGTACATTTCTCGTCACGAGCTATTCCACCCTTTTAGGTTGCTAGAAAAACGTATCTGCTTACGCGGTCAACCGCACGACGGAATATTGCAGCATGCAGTTTCCGTAAACTAGGAGTGTGAACATAACTCTGCATTTCAGTTAAGACTTGCCATTTTTTTTTCAATATAGCTATTCTCACGAGTCAGCTTTAGTGATCAGCTTTCTTATGAGGCTTCAAATATGTCGAATTAAATTTCCCGCGTTTGGAGTGTTCATGTGCTGTCAAATTCTGCTCTGTAACCATCCGCTGGCTAAGGACGTCCAGAATCTGAGCCTTCCAGTGAAGCTCACCCTTGTTCCTTAAATAACTTTTATTCGCGCTGGCTTTCAGGGCTCGTTTTTTAGTCGCAGGTACTGCTGGACCTTATTGGCTTCACTAATCCAGGTTACACTTAAGATGGAAATGACATATTCAGCCTTCCAGTAGATCTGGGTTTTAGGGATAGTGGAAGCAAAACTGACACACCTGCTATAGAGACGACCAAGAGAAGACAGGAGTATTTCTCCAGCAGCACAGCTAGTTGGCCCAATATCCTACAGAGAACCAGTATAAAACCATCTATTTATAATACTGGGTTGATTACCTCTGCTACTTGGGTTGGCGGAGCGAAAGCAGGATTGAGAAATTTCACCCAACGTCACAGAAATCGAAGTAGTATACCTTGCAACATAAAAAAATAGCCTTCAATGGCGGTTAATGCAAAATAATCAGAAGAGGATTGAAAGTTTAAGAAAGGAGGTGGCCATTGGTATGCTGAATAAATAAATAAATCTGTGTTGATTGGGCGGTATAATAAATTTCGAAAAGTGCCCAGTGATGTGTTTAGAATTAAAAAAGTGTTCGTGTATTGCAGCAGTGCCCACAGCCTATGGGCTGTTGCCACCTGAGGAGGTGCGTATTTGATTTCTCTCTCGCGTTGGATTCCACACGGGCAAAAACACGTTCAGCTTTGAGACGCTGAAGTCACGGCACACTTACTCAAATAACCACCAGTCGGCCTTGCTCAGTGCATTATGGTGTTTGCAGCACAATATGCGATATAGATGTAGCCAGGGTACGTTCCTGTGCGTAACCCAGCGTGTCGCACGGCACATCTTCTGCCCGGCCACGTAAGCAGCCGCTTGTGAATGAGCTCGTTGGCTGTGTTTCATCGTCACTGGGCTTGCCGTTTTCTAAGTCGCATGTCCTCCACATCAAAAAAAAAAAAAATCTAGGCGACGATTTGATTTGGCCGAACCGAGTTAAACGTACCGAAAGCTGCGGTACGAAGCTGCCGGTTATATGCAACTCTCGGTGGTGACGTCACACCCACACTCCATTACGCCATAATTACGTGTAATCACGCGAAGGTCACGTGACTTCTTCCACACCTTCACACCAAGTGTATGGTCAAGGGTGACAGGCCGAGCGCCATAACCACTGAACCTCGCGGCGGTTGATCCCGGCCGCAGCGGTCGAATTTCGATGGAGGCGAAATTCTAGAGGCCCGTGTGCTGCGGGATGTCAGTGCCCGTTCAAGAACCCCAGGTGGTTGAAATTTCCGGAGCCCTTCACTACGGCGACCCTCATAGCCTGAGTCACCTTGGGATGTTAACCCCCCCCCCCCCCCCCCAAAAAAAAAACAACAAAACAAACAAAAAGGGTCAAAGGCCAAGGCTCAAGGTCAAAGCGCAAGGCATAAGCGCATACCAACACCAGCCATAGCTCAGCCAAGGTTGTTAGTGCAGCACCTTAGTGTAGCTTTCGCAACAAAACGAACGTATGCCATATAATTGCAGTCTGAGCTCTCCTTTCATAGCTGAAGCGATGTGTTCATCTAAGTTTTTGCAAGTAGGTGTCACGGCGGCCACAGTCTTGAAGTCTTTCTGCGGTCTCATGGACTCGCCAAATCTATTTGTTCTTGGCTCATACGGGGGTCAGTGTTGCATTGATGCCTTGATGAGTGCGACCATGGACTGTATAAGTTCTTGTGCGTATTATTGTGCTGTAATAGCCCCTATTAACAGCAATAGGTCGGCTTGAGCGTAATATTTCTTTATCATGTCTATGCTGCTCTCCTCTCTATTATTCAGAAAAGTTACTGTAGCGTACCGTTATTGAAAGTTGAGCGCAACTGGAAAAGCTGTGTATCAATTTCCCTGAATATCTGGCACTTGGGGCTCTATGGTAGGTCTGGAAAAAAGCCAAATCAAGAAAATATTCCCTAAAAAATAAATTCGCCAGCGTCGCATGTCATTTTCAGTTCTTGGGCTCCGATTATTTTTCTAAATCAACGGAGCTGCAACGCTTGAAGCGGACTCTATTCAAAGTGTCCCAGTCTGCTTGGACAACAGACCAACGTCAACCGCGATGTTTACTTTTTCACGATTCAGCAGGTCAATGACACCAGACTTTCTTTTAACCTGCAGACAGGATGGGTCAGCTATGCTCCAACCCCGAGTTTGTATCGCCTAGTTCATGTTTGTTAACTAGGAAGACATCGTCATTACACACAATGTCAAAAGCGAAAATAAAACGGTGCTCAGCACCACTTTCCGGTGAAAAGTCAGGCGAAACTTTCCGTTTTCGTTCTTGAAACTTTCAAGACGAACACACCCTTGCGCCAAGCTGTAGGACAAGAGAAAGGGGTCTCAGGCGCGCGCCGCTCCGCGTCCGAGCCGGGAGACCGTCGGGTGTGACATGAACAGCCGGATTACGACGCCATTGGACAGATGGCGCCACATACCCGGGCGGTGCCAAACAGCACGGAAAATTGTACCGGCCGCGTTCTCCAAACCGCCATTTCAAGCGTGGTCGTAAGTGTTGTTCCGCAAGAGATTTCGGCGCAGGTACCGTGCGGAAGCGGTGAGTTTTCCATTCTTTCTTTCACGGTTTTCGTGTGGTCACTGCACCAGATTCTACGACCAGCAGCCGCTGGTTACACCATGGGACATGTAAAGCGCGAATAACGGCGCTCTGTACAAAGAACCGAGAAGAGCGAGCTGCGCTGTTCATTCAGTTTGACGTCTTTTCTCACGTGCGCTGTGCTCAAGTGATTGTCTTCACCGCAGAGGTGTTTTATGGTCTGACCGCTTGAAACCGTCATGTTAATCAGAGGACGGATTGCGCGGCTGCAGCTCGCGGACACATGTTAGTCGCGGACTCATGTTAATTGCGGACTCGTGTTAGTCGATGTTGTCGAAGCTACAGTGAACTAGAAGTATGTTGCTGAAGGCGTAGTGCATGAATACTAGTGCAGGCGCTCTGAGCAACGAATTAATGCAGCTAAGAAATCCTTATGTGATGTCTACATGCGAGAGCATTCCCTGTTTCTGCCACAACGTTGTCAACGCTAGGACCAATGAACCCATTGAACGCCGGCGGTCTAAATTAGTGGCATTTGAGTAAATCAAATGGCGCAGTAATTGTTTCATTTCTCGGTGGACACCTGAACAGCACTGCTTGTTCCAGTGCCGCTTTTCTGCCGGAATGCCTGCCTGCCACGAGTTTCTGATAACGGCAGGTTTTCGCACAATGAGCCAAGTAATGCTCTCTCATTAGTATACGTCAAAACAGCACAGGAAAACAGTAGCTCTGTGCGGCGCAGCGTTGTAGTATAGTGCTTATTGCGTAACTATGTAGGATACAAGCATTGACAAAAAAAAAGAACAGTAGTTTGTATTAACACGTTTTGGCGGGCTAGTTGGTTAAGCATCTTGAATAAACAGCGCGAACGAAGACGAGCACAAAAGACAAGAAAACAAAAGACAGCGCTGTGTCGTCCGTTTTCTTGTCTTTTGTGCTCGTCTTCGTTCGCGCTGTTTATTCAAGAAGTAGTTTGTACAGTGAATCAAACAAGCCAGATGTATCAAAATTATTCTGCTTTTTATTTCTTCTAATGATTAGCTTCTTGTTTATAGGCAAGGAGAAGATATGTTCTGATTTTTGTTTTGGAGGAATTCTGCTCGGTGGTCTCGAATGTGGGTATAGTCTCACTGCCTGGGACTTGAATTGTATCCGACTATAATGCTTATGCAGTCCTCGCTTGCTGGTTTTAATATCGCCTTTTTCTTGTATTATGAAAGCAGAGTCTGGCAACTGCGAAATGAAACTGGCACGGATATCCGCCTACGTTTAGAGAGAGATAGAAAAAGGAGAAGAACGGAGTCAGGGATGTTAACCACAAAGGTGTTCCTGTTGGCTACCGTGCACTGGGAAAGTGCTTTGCTTCCGCCTTGCGGCGTCAATTTTCGAAACTGATTTTCAATGAGACAGCAGCGCAGTTCCTTTATCGTCGAGTACCCGGAATCGTAGTGGTCTGATGCTTACGCATTCGCTACGACTTAAGACACTAGACGATAACGAAAATGTGAGGTTGTGCTGTCGTACTTTAGATTACGTTAGATTGGACCGCCTAATTGGCGTAGAATGTTCGGAGTGCTATCAAACGATTCAGCGCGTTACGGAGCATAATATTACTAGTCGAATCAAAGCGTATCATAGGGATTCGCACCGACGACTTTTGGTTCTCTAAGCCATGACTTCTTGAAACTTCAAATGTCCATAATTGACGTAGGACATCCGAAGCGTTGTCAAACGATTTGCCTTCTTGCGCTGTATACGTTGGCATAAAAAAATGCATATTCGGACATAACGAAAATTGTGTACCGGATATAGCGATTATGGCTAATGACTCAATATTCATTCGATATTGCTAACGCCCGATACCCATAAGCTGCCTCAGCGTATTGCTCTCTTTATTGCTGATTAAGCGCCCGTCCCGCCAAGAAAAATGTATTCGTTTATTTTGGTCGAAACGAACCCGACAAACTTCAAATCATGCTGCACTGTACACTAGCGCAGCCGGCAGCGTCTTGACCCGCTGCCAAGTTCACCGGAGTAGGGGTTGGGCCTCATTGCCAGCGATCCCATCAAAAGTAAACACGCCGCGAAGCGCCTCGCGCCGTAGCATCTTGGTGCCCTCAAAATCAATGTACTGTGGACTGGGCCGACAGAGGCGCAAAAGTGAGGAACGAGCGAGATGTAATGCTCTAAAAGAGACGATTAATCGTTACTGTACCTATACGTCAAGACAATTTCGTTCTAAGCAGTGCTCACGAAACCTTCTAAAATTAGGAAATAAGAACAGAACCAAAAAAAATTACAACAGCGTGCGTTAATTTTTTCCCCCTTGTTTTTGTGTCCCCTGACCGCCCTTCTTTTCTCGTTTTTCCTTTCTCTTCTGACCAGCGTTTCTTTTTTTTTACCCCTTTCAATAATCTGCTCCCAGCAGCTTCTATCTATTTTCTCTGCCTACTTCTTCCCTTCTTTCTCTCATCGCCCGCTCCCCTCCGTTCGTTATCTCATATTTATCTCCTGGCCGCTTGGACCAGTGACCTCGGACGGGCTTCATCCACGTGACGGCCCACGGTGTGCTCCGTATAGCCCCTCATGCTGTGAATGGTTCATATTCACACTTTTACATGTTCTCTATGCATGTCTATGAAGCTGTCTGCTTACGTATGTATATCTTGACACCAGATTTCTGCGTCTTCTCAGCCATGGAACGAATTGAACGTTTCGGAGACCCACACGCCCTCCTGGAAGTGGAGGACCACGTCGTCCTGAAGCTGGAGACGCCGTGGCCACGGGACGCTCCTCTTCCTCGAGGATGTTCCTTGGGGGACGACAGCGGCTCCCTGCTGGTGACCAACCGCCACTCCCTGGTTGCTGCAAGGAGAATTCTGCGCCGCACGAAGATATCGGGGGCTCTCTTCGCCGGATGCATCGCCTTCAACAGCTCGGAGTTTTTCGAGACCGTCGCGAGAGACATCCTCAGAGATGCTGAGGAGGTGTGCATTGTCCATAACAAGGACAAGGTCTGGAAGCTAGTTAGCATGTTCCCGAACGCCGAGGTTCTCGCCCTACCTCACGACTTTGTCACGCACGCCGTGGAGTTTGACGAGCCTTGCAGGGACCATCGGGCACCCCTGGTCGAGTCCTCGCAGTTGAGACAACTGGTGGGAAGCGTCGAGGGTGCGCACGACGATTATCTCATTCTGTCTCTGGAAACAGTTCGAGCAATCCTGCTGACTTGTCCGCTGGTATGTCCCATTGTTGCTGCTGTGTGCATGAGCTTGACTCCGATCGAAATTCATTAATTGTGGTGGTACTCGGCAAAGTAACATCGATAATGGATAGCTGAAGGGGAGATGAGCATGCCGAGTCCAGTCGCAATTAAAACAGATGGCTTAAAATGTGGATATTAGGCATAGCATGTCTTGCTGTATCTAGAACAAATGGGCTAAACATAGGGATATTCAGCATTGCATGACTTGCGTTGTAAAATCTCAAGTTTCTGCACAATTTCGTCCCTCAGAGGCCCGCGTACTGTGCGATGTCAGTGCACGTTAAAGAACCCCAGGTGGTCTAAATTTCCAGTGCCCTTCACTACGGCGTCCCTCATAGCGTGACTTCCTTTGGGACCTTAAACCCCCGATAAAACAGACAAACAAGTGCTGCCGATAGCGGGCAAATGTTCTGAACACTGCAGTATCTCTACGACTCGCACTTCACAACGGTATGAGAAAAATTGCTGTATTTTCACGTCTTGTGTAGCAGCTTCGCGCGGATGTTCTTGGGTGGGTATGCCAAGAATTCCGGCGCAGTGAGATTGTGAAACTTTCAACAGACTGTACCCACCAAGAAGTATGAACCAACTAGCTCAGTTTTCTACTCTTCTAACTTTCAACAGACCCAACCTTAAGTATAGTGTCTCCTTATGCAGCCTCTATCGAAATGCGCTTGGTCCTCCCGTGTATCGAGCCAGACCTCGAGCAAAGAACATGTAATCCACTGTATCTACGGAGGACGGTATCTGTGTCGGGTACACGAGACGCACGCAGCCACTGGCGTAGACAGATATGCCATCCGCAAAAGCTTTGGGAACACTGCGGCGACTCGCATTGGAGCAATACGAAAGCAAAACGTCCACGTACTATATCGACGTCCGTGGCTGTTCTGACGTTCGTGTGTTATATCGAGGTCCATGACTGTTGTGACGTATAAGTGTGTTTATCGCGTTTAATTAATTACAACTCATGAACCAATTTTTCCCCACAGCAACATTTTATCACACACTATATGTCACAATTACACATTCGACGCAACGACGCCACTCTAGAGAGATAGAGAGAGAAAACTTTATCTACACAGGAATTCGGGGCACGCCCCAGGGTCCCCGCACGATCCCACTGCACTCAAGTGTTTATGTTCCCAAGGTCCATAACACTGGCAGCCCTGCCGGTTGCGATGGGCTGCACGGCCGGGTCCTCCGAGCGCAGCAGGGTCTCCCAGTCCTCCCAGGTATTGAGCTTCTCTAGGTCGCGCGGGGGAGGGTCCGCGGGGCAGAGGGAAATGATGTGGAGGGAAGAGGCGAAGGGTTCCGGGCATAGAGTGCATGCCGGAGTGGGGAAGGAGGGATGATAGTAGGCTAGGTTAAGGGGTGAACGGAGAGTGTGTGTCCGTAGTCTGCGCCAGAGAGTTGCGTGTTTGTTATCTAGGCAGGGGTGGGGCGGGGGCTAGAGCTGGCGTGAGGCTCTGTAGGCTTGCGTCAGCTCGCTGAATGAGTGCACGCGCTCCTTCGTGAATCCCCGATCCGAGTCCACCTGAGCCCGGTTTAAAGAACCTCGGGCTAAAAGGTTGGCGGCCTCGTTTCTGGGATTCCCGGAGTGCGCGGGCACCCATATCAGCTCCACTTGGCGGGGAGGGGGTGCATTGGGCGAGTCCAGTATGCCAAAAGCAGGGACATGGACACGGCCTCGAGCAAAATTTAGGATCGCAGTTTTAGAATCACTTAAAATGTACCGGGCTTCCGTGCGGGTGATAGCAAGTGCAATGGCGGCTTCCTCTGCAGCTTCTGGGGAGGTGTCTGGAGGGAGAGGTAGTGTGAGGACGGCGGAAAAAGAGGAGTCCATCACAGCTGCTGTCGCTTCATCGCCCGTGCAGGCAGCGTCCACCCATACGGCGTCCGGCTCGGGGCCGTACGCTCGATGGAGTGCCTACGCACGGGCTCTGCGGCGCTGCTCATGGTGGGACGGGTGCATATTCCTCGGGAGCGGCCTGATGATGAGGTCTCGGTGAAGGGGTCGTGGGATGGCGAGGAGGGTTGGGTCGTTGGCCGGTATTTTGCAAGGTATTTTGATTCCGCGGGTGTCCGGGATATACCGATCTGTGGGGGTTTGTGTGAGCCTGATGTATTGGGCCTGTCGGTGGGCCTGCACCAGTTCCCCGATCGTATTGTGGAGGCCCAGGCCTAGTAATCTGTCTGTGGGTGTGTTGAGGGGAAGGTGAAGTGCTACCTTGAATGCCTTGCGAATCAAAGCATCCAAAGCGTCTGTGTCATGTTGTACGGGACGTCATAGAGGCATGAAGGAGCGCGACCTATGTCGCCACTCTAGATTATCTCTGTGAAATTTTCACTGAAGCAAATCTAAGTTGCCTGAATTTCTGTGATGTGTCATTCCGGCTAATGTATGGGGTAATGCACATGTTTCAGTTCGTCATACAATTTACAATGCCTCTGTGATGGTTTTCTTAATAGCAGGCACCTTGTAGCAGTCTCTCCGTTATTATTTCACGGGTACGTTAAAGAACCCCAGGCGGTCGAAAGTATTCCGGAGCTCTCCACTACGGCACCCCTTTCTTCCCTTCTTGTCTCGTATCTCCTTTGTCGCTTCCCTTGCGGAGCGGTTATGTGTCCCCCGAAACGTGAGACAGACACTGCGCCATTTCCTTTTCTCAGAAACCGATTTTCGGTTTGGTTTCGTTTATGGAGTTTAACGTCCCAAAGCAACTCAGGCTATAAGAGACGCCATAGTGAAGGGGTCCGGAAATTTCGACTAACCGGGATTCCTTAACAAACACTGACATCGCATAGGCCACGGGCATCTAGAATTTCGCCTCCATCGAAATTCGACCACCGCGGCCGGGATCGAACCCGCGTCTTTCGACACAGTAGTCGAGCACCATAACCACTGAGCCACCGCGGCGACTCCCAATTATCAATTTCTAGCTTCCGACACAAACTGAAAATTTGTAGCCGTCGCGATGGCTCAGTGGTTATGGTGCTCGGCTACTGACCCAAAAGACGCGGGTTCGATCCCTTTTCAATTTGTAACTTGAGACAGGGGTTTAGACTGATGACATGTACACATTCAGTTGCATGCTTTAAGGCTCTTTTGAGGTGTCCATCGAGATGTCGAGATTTGAGCGCTTCTGCGCCCTTTCCTTTCCTGAAGACATGCTTTCGAATTCTTCCACGTAAGCAGACTTAAGTGCCCTCAGAATTGTCTTCTGTTCTCATTCGCATAACTCTCCCCACTCTTCGTCCCTAACCTACATCTGCCCAGTTGTGCCGCATTGACTCCGTCCACATCCTGGAGGCTTCCGTGAAGCAGGGATGCCCAGCCGCGCCTGCCGTGCGGTCGGAAATGAGTGGTTTCACCCATTTCTCTCTGATCGCTGCGCCGGTCTCTTACCGCTCTGGGCAAGAAGGCATGGCGACCGTGGAAGACATCTTTCGTGCAGCCAGGACCTACAGGCACGTGGAACACTTGCTGGTACGTGCATCCCATCTTCCCGCATTAGTGTACAGCCTTTAACCCCGATTTTAAAGGCGCACCCCCCCTCCCCCCTTTGCAGGTGGTCATCACATCCCGGGAAGCACTGGCTGCCGTCTCATCTTTCCGAAACCTTCGCAGTCTGTCGCTGCAGGTGGGACCTCCACTCCACAACACTGAGGTCAATTCGACGCTTCAGCAGGTCTTGAAGACATGGCCTCAGCTGGAGAAACTATCCTTGATGTTCTTCAGTGGCCTGCGGCTCCCTGCCATAGCAAGGCTTTGTCCACATCTCAAGAGCCTATTCCTAGTGGATTGCGAAGGACCCATGGACGAAGTCGCGTTGGGACTCGATGCTTTCCCCAGCCTCGAAGTCGTCAAGTTAGGCATGGGACTGTCAGGGCTGTGTTTCGAGTCACTGTTGGTGTCCACCAGCGGTAGGCTGCGCCAGTTGCACCTGCTCAGTGAAGGGGGTGCCTCATATTTCCTGAAGCTCTGCATGCTTCACCGTGGGCGCATCTCGTTTCCGCGTCTACAAGAACTGACTCTGAGTACGGATCTGACGGTGCGCAAGTTGGGACTGGAGCCCGAAGACTTGCACCACGTGATGAGGGCCTTGCCCGCGCTCCGCCGCCTGGTGACGGACAGCTATGAAGTGAGGCTCTTCTTCGAGAACTACAGCGTTCCGCGCGACCGTGTCTCTCTATCGTGGTGTATGTGCGTTCATTGCGCGGCACATGACAAGCTCTACTACCACCGCAGAGCCGTGGAGAACCTATTTTCTTCAGTGCTTCGTAGCACGAACACTGAAGGCAGGGTTTCCTAAAGCAGTATCTATTGTCTGTTTTTCCTCTTTGTAATGATGCGCAAGAGACTCGCGCTATTCGCCTGCGAATTGTACGTATATAATAAAACTTTAGCGAAGCACTCACGACACTGTGCGTGCATCAATTCAAAAACATTCATGCAGTTATGGCGCGCGGGTGTGACGTCACCACTCCTACCGAAAGTCGGCAGTCAGTTTCGGTACAGTGAACTAGAATCATCGGTGGCTTGTTCCGGATTCTGTTGTATTATGGATTGGATTGTGGATATTTCTAGACTTTGGATGTGGATTGGCCAGTATTTCGGTAGTTTTGGACTCTTTTGGCCAGTTAGCGAGTGTATCGATTTTTATGCGGCTAGTGTTGTATTGGCTATGGATCTGTCTTATGGGACGAACGCCACTGAGCTATGAGCCAAGAAATGCTTTCGCAGTAATATATCATTGAATTTCTTCTCTCACTCGGCCTTCGTCAAGAGCTGCAGTGACAATTGAAAAAGCAACATTATAGCACTTCACCGCGGCTCATACGACCTATTCTTTGATATCACATCTTTCTCTTTTTCCTACCGGGAGCGTCACGAGACAATAAATTCAATCAAAAATTATTTGATAGTCGTAAGCGAATGCTACTGGGGCAATGCAAACATACTAATATCTTAAACTTCATTATAAGCTATAGAGACGCAACCAGAATTTAGTGTATGTACCGCTTTAAGGTTTCATAGATGTCTAGTCGGCGTTGAAAATCGGCTTCTGCACTTGTGGAAAAGGCGTGTTCAAATTCAAACTCATTTCTGAAAGAGGAAAGAAAGGCAAGAAAGAAACAACTTTTTTTCTTATTAGAAAGGGAATGGGGGCAGTCACTGTATCGAAGTGGATTTCATTTTTCGACTGTCTAAAAACAGGACGAAATGCATGAGAAACAGGTGCAAGTATACTTTATTTCTTATGGGACACGCTTATGTCATGCTGACCATTCTCACAGCACAAACCATAGCAAGTGCAGCTCGAAGGAAGGAGCTGCCTTTAGACGGTGAGTCCCAGTATGAAAAGGGGCTTGTTTTAAACCTCATTGCTGATGCAGTGCTTGACATTTTATGTTTTCTGCTCCAATAGCCACAGATGGTTGAGTGGATCAGAAGGAGAACGTTTTAGTTTCGAAGCGAAAGCTTCACTTTCAAGGTTTCATGATTGCTTGGTTTCAGTCTAGGATTATATTTTTGCTTTGAAAACCACTACAGCGTGCATCGGAGAACGATTGGAGAGCAGTCGGCATCGTCGGTGCCAGGTAACAGGCGCGTTTATAGTCTGACGTGCTCGGCGCGCTGGCAAGCGTCGCTCGCGGTCAGTCGCGCTATGGCGGTTTCGCTACGCCACACGAAATGCGAACCTCTCGATACTTCGGCGCTGCGCGCCGTCGGCGGCTCTCTTCGGAGCATGCGCATAACGATCGCTGTCGCGCGGGCCGTCTGCATTCCGTTCGCGCCTTTTTCTTCGCTGCCTCATCTGTTTTGCCGTATTCACGGCAACGTGGGAGGTGCACCATATGCCCTGCAGCCGTATACTTAATGCGCCCTTACCACGACATACAACTGAATGACAGAGAAAGGGTGTTTAACTATTGGTTGTCAAGGGCACGCCATTGCGTTGAACTGGCAATGGCAGCCGCTCAGCTTCAGAAGCCTGGGAATTCGAGACGCCATTGCAGAGTAGTTCATGTCCCCAAAGGGTTCCTTGCCATGGCAACTGAGGGTAGTCAGGCAATGCTAATGCACAACATGAAGGTGTTGCCTCTCCGTCTGTAAACAGCGTTCATTTCCATGCCAAGCAAGCAGAAGTCTTACGTCAGCTCAAAATGTGACTTTATTTCGCAACTTTATGATCACTCAGCTCAGGATTATACATGGATTGCACTAGTGACGTATCACACGTGTGTTGCAGCGGTTCTTGTAACATTTGTGTTTCCGCCACAGCTACTGGCATTCCCAAACTACAAATGGAAACGAGGAAAAAAAATTCGATCAGACATTACGGTGCATGCAGCAAGTGGTATACTTCGACCAGGAAACGTATACAAATGAACCCGAAAGCAGCAGTCGTAAACAGCTTGCCTGTGGAGAGCACGCTGCTCTGCCGTATCTGTTCCCACGCGTTCTCGTTGCGCTGTTGGTCCCTGCAATCGGGTCGCTTGGTGTCACACACACACGGGAGTGTCGTTTTACGGCTTCGATAAACCTCTGAGTCACGCTGTCCGACGCAAGTTCAACGTCTGAGCTGCCGGCGCCACTCATGTTGGTCGTGCAGGCGTCTGCCATTTTTCTCTGTGCGATGCATTGTGGGTCGGCGCAGTGGGCGGCGCTGGCGCGCAAATGGAGCAGGATCGAAATCTGCGCCGGGTTCGTCGGGGCGCGGTGGCAGCGGCCGGTTAAGGCCGATTCACACGACGGACCGTTCGCCCGCGGCCCGCGCACTACGTGTGCATACGTCAGCACTTTGAGAGGCGCGCTGTCGGCCGCCATCCATGCATGCATCCAGCGCGCCTCTCAAAGTGCTGACGTATGCACACGTAGTGCGCGGGCCGCGGGCGAACGGTCCGTCGTGTGAATCGGCATTTTACAAACGGCGCTGCAGTGCGTCGGACTATAGGAGGAGTTGTTTTCGTCAACGTAACGCAGCGTGTGCGTGCGCGCGTTACGTCGGACTACATGTTAATACTTCTAAAACAAAACTGATCTGTTTTCATAACCCATTAAAACAAGTTGAATTAACTGACCTTGTTTATTTGCATCCTTCCTCTTGTCTTAATTGCAACTGTGTACCAGTTGAATATGCGCATTCGGTCAAATATCTTGGCCTGACCTTCGACAGTGATCTCTCTTGGAAATCGCACCTTTCTTTTGTTTGCCAAAGGCTTCGTGCTGTATCGTGTGTCCTGTATAACATTAGATATTTTATGCCTTTTTCTGTCCGTAAATGTGTTGTACATGCTCTAGCCTATAGTGTACTTAGGTACGGAATTACTGTTTATGGTCACTGCACGGTTCGCTGGCAACATAGGGTGAATTCGCTTTTGCGTTCGCTTCTAAAGAATATTGCATACGACCTGTCCATTGGTAATGACATTGATATTTTTAGAAGACTAAAGCTTCCAAGTTTTAACTCTTTATTAACAGAAACTATTGTGCTAAAACACTTCTGGTACAGTCAGTTCACCGTTCCATATGTCCCTGCTCGGGATTTAAGACCAAAATACCGCTACTGCATTCCTCGCTCCTCAACCCGGTACGGTAAGCGCACACGTCATTACTATGTACCTGCCTGTTTCAATAGCTTGCCTCCTACTGTACTCCGCATGAAAACTAAATACACCCTGAAAAAAACTTTGCGGTATGTCTCCGTGTTGCTTCCTGCCCCGTAGTTATTTCAGCTATTTACTGTATTAATTTCAAATTACTGTAATCTTTCTTGATGTTGTAATAGTTATATATTTGTTTCATTCTGTTTGGTGACCATTTTCTTTTTTTGCAAAGTTCATTGCAACGTCTCTATTTTCCTTTGTTTTGCCAATGTTAGCTGTCTGCCAGGCGCTGCCACTCAAGCCCTTTGAGGCTTTGGTAGGCCTGATTTATGTTGTCTGGCAATTGACGTGAATAAAAGTTCTATCTATCTATCTATCTATCTACATTCCCGCCTGTCGTGATTTTCAAACATTCATGCTGCGAGGCCAGGCCACATAGATGTCACATAGATGTTCCAGGCTGGACCTAACAACACACGTTTAATACGTGAACTCAGGGCTGAAGTAGCACGAGACGGCTGAAAATTCTGCAGCGCGACACACCCGGCACAAAAATTGGCTGCGGTTTAGCTCTGGTTAAACCTGGAGTGACGCGGGATTTCCGCCGAGCTGCGTACTTACACAGCCGAGACACCTCTCCCCCTCTCCACTCCCCCCCCCCCCCCCCCCCAACTAAACACAGCGCATGCGCACAGCTGTTGCAGTTCGGTTTTGCCGGCGAGCCGCTTCGCCGGCAGCAGCAGCTGCTCCCCACCACGTGCGACACCGGCTCAAGAGGTGCCACGCTGAAAGCTCGAAGAGCTGGCGTCGTGTAGCTCTCGCTACAAAACAATAGACACTTTTAGTTGGCCGTACGTAACGGACTTACGTACGCAACGCACACTACGTTGCGTACGGTACGAATGGCGCGTCCATCACACTTTTAGTTAGCCGTACGTTAGCGTCCTTCCGAGTGGACGTACCAAGCGCATCCTAAAATTCTCCGCTGTGCTTCTCCGCGCCATCTGGCGCAAGAAATAAGAACTGATGCTTGAAAAGTTTTTGACATCAGCCAAGCCAAGCCTCTCGCCAATCCTCCTCCAGCCATTCTCGCTGTTTTGTTTGCTTCAGGTTGTGATTCTCGTGTGCTCCGCGACTACCACAGCAGCTATCGAAATGCCGAGAAGCATTTAATTACTGGTAACGAAGCTGGCTGCATCGCGAGTCTTTTTTTTTGTTCCAAGAAAAACTATGCAAGCAGAAGAAAATGAAATAATTGACTAAAAGCCAGAGAAGTGCTCCGCCAGGTGTCGTTGCTACGAGGTAAACACAGTTAAGCCTACAGCTTGAAAATCGCCAAATTATTTGAAAAACAGGGGCTAGTTATCGCTTATACTTCTGCGTGTGGGCGAGAGTGTGCAAAATAAAAGCTAACCGCTACCATTTGAGCGAGCTATCCCGCCGGAGAATGCAGCGGCGACATGTTTTTATTTCGAAGCGGGCGAGCTAGGCGCCGCCATCTTGTCAACGCAACCCGTAACGTGCCCGTAGCGTACGCACGCAACGACACGATGCGTGCGTACGTACGCAAGCGGTCCAGCGGTACGGAACGTTCTGCGCATGCGCACTCGCGACCCGCAACGTTCCTGCGTACGTAACGCCGTTCCGTACGGCCAACTAAAAGTGTCTAATATACGTAGGCTGCTGCGCACGTACGCGGCTTTAGCCAAATATCAGCCTAGCTTGTTAGCCAAGGAGATTGGGTAGGAAGGCTATAGAGTAACACTAAGCGAGATGGACTCGCACTACCATTTTATCAACTGTAGCACGTGGCGCCTTCTACCGGATGGCACGGACTTTGCACCAACCAGCCGCTATCTCCTCTTGCTTGCCGACTGCGGCAGATGCCACAACAATCCGCCAGCTGCCAATGAAACTGGTCAGGTTTCGGAAACATGCATGCAAGCCTTCGCTACACGCTTTCATTAGAATGCGTTCAGAAGCTTGTGCATGTGCATGGTGCTGCGCGTAGTGCCGCATCCAGCGACAGTGATTTCGAGTCCAGTATGGACTAACTTAAAGGTCAGTTTTCATGTTCCGTTGCGCCCAGCAACGGAACAAGAAGTTAGTTTCACAAATATGTGACTTATATGTGCGTACTTGCTTGAACTTCGGAGCATTATTATTCCGTTTTCGTGATGTTTTGCAGTAGTTACAATTTTTCAAGGAAAAAAAGCCCTGAAAATAAACGTTTTTTTTTCAAGCCATTCAAAGTTTCCTGATATCTTACATATCTAATTGTGATGCGCACGTTTATAAAATTCATTAACTAATATAACGAGGAAATAAACCGGATATAGCGAAGGTGCCTGTAAATAGCAATAGTTGTGCAAAATCCCTGATGTAGATGGCGCTGCTTGGGTCATAGAAGTGGTTTTCCAAAAACATTCGCTGATGTTTGGATTTGGCCTTCTTCACGTTTGCTGAGCACATCGATGTAAACATTTGAAGCTCCCGTAGCTAACGCTCTCAATGCGAACACTGAGGCAGTGTTAGCGGAGAATTTTTTCAACCTTGACGCTAATAGCAGTCGTCCAGCGCAGCTTAGCTGAAACTTCCACAAACGTCCCGTGCTCCAATCTACAGCGTTACAAAACATCTTTAGTGAAACGTCGCTGTCCATGACGGGCGAGCTTCCATGGCGAGCGAGCGTCTACACGTAACAAGCGATGCACACCTCTCGGTGGACAGCAATTCATGCTCAGGACAGGCGATAACGCAATTATTGAAAAAAAAAATAAGCGTAATCCACCTCAGAATGGGAGTGTGCATTTCCAGAGTCGCCAAGAAAATCAAGCTCACCCAGAATTAACGCATAGTTCCATTACGGCCGTAATTCACGGGCTAAGAGATATTTCCATCTACATTGCAGCACACACACATGCAAAAAACAGCAGACAGCTCGCGCGGAGCGGATTGCCATCATGGGTTTCTCATCGACTAAGTAAGAACCAAAAAACATTAGTGATCACTGCGGCATTGGCATTGGAGGAATGCGTAGGCGTGACGTCACATTTTATGACGTCACACCAAGACAACGACATAACACTTCCACACTTTTCACGCCAACTGAGACTCGTGACCAGAAGTCGAGACCTTCAAACCGGAAGTCGATCATCACTTATCCGTACCTGACCGATAGCCCAATAGTCATAATAAAGTTCCATCAATATGCCATCTGAGTTTTTAAACTTCGCGCCACGCTTCGTTTTCAAAATTGGTTCCACGCGTTGACTCCGCCCGCAGTTCCGGTCACGAGGTGCCACACTTCTAGCGTTTTGAAATTTGGCGCCACTTTAACTGCGGTCCCGCCCCCTTTTTGGGCATATTTGACTCTAATTACTTAATTAACCCAGCTCAACCCCTTGATTTCCCGTATGAGATTTTTGATGCTCTATCTGATGGTACCATTCTTTTGGCATGAACCCATTCGTGCGGACAAGCACGTGATGACACGAAACCGCCCATTTTTTCGACAATTTTAGCTTTAATTAATGGACTAATTAACCCAACTGAACCCGCCAATCGCATAAACCAATTCGTTTGGAGGCAATCGTGCGGAGAATCTCGTGATGACTGCATTTTCCACGCGTTATTAACAGTGCGGCGCAGACATAAGCGGTATATGATAAGTCTAGAGTCCGATGGTTCCCGCTGCTTACAACGTCGCTCACAAACTAGGATAGGAAGTTCGTCTGTGCGCAGATATTCTGCTCTACACACACCGCTCTCCTTCTAGAGGTTTAGGAGACCAAATAAATAAAACACCATCGCGTAGACTTACCACGAGGGGACGATTAAGCTGGATTTCGTTTGGAAACGTAATCCGCGGGAGATCGCGCCGACAACACCAGCCATAACATACATCACACATCCGGGCACATAGTTGCCACCACACAATGATTTTCTGCTGTCATCGGCGTAAAGCACGGAGCAAAACCCCGTTTCACGGGCGTATATTTACTATTCGCACGCTAGTGGTGTGCAACATGTTCTGGTGTGCAAGACTACATAGGAAAATTTGTTAAAAAGCTTTAATTCTCCACTCACACTTCAAAACCGTAATGTTTTCGCGAAAACAAAACCGAAACCCTACTGTTGATGTGCGCCGTGCCTTCCACTGATTAGTAGGTGGCACACTTTTCGAATAATGAAACAGTTTGCATAGGATAAATTCTAGGAAAACGAAGACGACGGATCTGTGCTGACGTGTGTCGCGTGGGCTCCCGCCTCGAAGCCACCTATAGGCGGAGAGAGTCAGCCCTCGGGCTCGAATCTTTCGGAAGACATCCGAACCGTCGACCTGCGCCTGCCGAAACCGGATTTCGCCAACCTAAGGACGCCTATTAGGCCAATTGCCGGCCGTTTGTCGCCATCGAGCTAGGCCTAGCTCGCTACCTCACCGCCGGGAACTGAGCGCCCAGGCACCCGCAAGGATGGAATACGCCACGTATTTTCTCGTGAGTCACAGTCAAAAAGTACAGATTCAAACGAAACGTATTGAAGGCATCAGAAGCAGCGCTGCGCGTTCGGTACTTGTGTTCGTCTGTCCTTTCGCACTGTGGCTACCCTTATCGCAGCAAGTGCGCCTAACTCCTGTGCGAATACACCTCAAGGAAGATGGGCCATCTATACTCCATCTCAGTAGTTCCTTGCAGCCCTACCAAAGCTGCGAAGAGTGCACAGGCGACGTTCCGACGGTGCAAAATGTAGTGCCAAGATTAAATACGGATATAGACATATGCGATAGCGTGCTTTAAATTTCCCATCCGCCAAACGCTCTTTCATATCGAGACGTACGCTCGCGTACGTTAATGCGTTAAGAATATGTCTACCGAGCGATGCACAGCAGCTCAGCACTCTAACCTCTGAGACCATTTTTCCACCCGTCTAGAGACCATCCACCTAAACAGGCGTCCACCAGCCCCATAAGCAACTTTCCCTGGCGGACTACGATCACTTAAGACGCACATAAACACTCACTTTCCCCAATCTCCGCCACTTACACCGGATCCGCCGAATATTATACGCAGATACATGTCTCCAGTGGGGTGATATTCCTAAGTTCACACACATTGCATGGACATGCCCAGCTTAAACCAACCACTTAAAGCTGTCAAACGTGGCGCAGGAGCATTGGGAGGTGACGATGGCCAGCGGCATCCTGGAAGACCAGGAGGTGGTGGTCGCCATCGCCAAAGCGTCGGCCGGAGCCACAGGGGTCTTGGACAGAGACCATCTGGTTTTGTTCAATCACCTCCTTCTTTGCTCCCAAAAAATGATCCTTCCTTCCTTCCTTCTTCCGCCGCGGTGGCTCAGTGGTTATGGTGCTCGGCTGGTGACCCGAAAGACGCGGGTTCGATCCCGGCAGCGGCGGTTGAATTTCTTTGGAGGAGAAATTCTAGAGGCCCGTATACTGTGCGATCGCAGTGCGCGTTAAAGAACCCCAGGTGGTCGAAATTTCCGGAGCCTCCACTACGGCGTCTCCATAGCCTTAGTCGCTTTGGGATGTTAAACCCCATGAAACCAAAAACCAACCTTCCTTCCTTCCTTCCTTCCTTCCTTCCTTCCTTCCTTCCTTCCTTCCTTCCTTCCTTCCTTCCTTCCTTCCTTCCTTACTTCCTTCCTTCCTTCCTTCCTTCCTTCCTTCCTTCCTTCCTATGGGAAGCATCGCGACTGATCGACTGATAGTATCAAAGAGCTGACACCTGCGTAGAGGTAAAAAGATATGTTTTCTTTCTCGTCGTCCACTCTGGGCGAACAAGTGGTACTGGAAGCTGCATTGTGACCACACGGTATGAAATCCCCCACTCCGAACAGAAAATGAGCCGAGGTATCACATGTCTCATATGCCTAAAGTCAGGCTGCAATGAAACACACTCGTGAAACTTCCCGGGTAAACGCGATCGACGTAGGGCGGGACCACAGGTATCAAATTTTTCAGAGGCACCACAATCTGGTTTACTTAAGATTGCTTGCACATTAGGAGAACCCGGGAACTCCGGCTTTCAAAACATTA
Organism: Amblyomma mixtum; assembly: GCF_055824585.1. Taxonomy (NCBI): domain Eukaryota; kingdom Metazoa; phylum Arthropoda; class Arachnida; order Ixodida; family Ixodidae; genus Amblyomma; species Amblyomma mixtum. The sequence continues at coordinate 103,091,569 of NC_143020.1, forward strand.
AACTAATGTGTACACCGACGGTTCCAATCAAAGAACAAAGGTTAATCGAAGTTATCTAAAGCACGTGTGAAAAGTGGGTATAACTGTGGTTATTCTCTCTTTTGCGTCTTTTGCGACAGTAATACGATAGGTAAGAGAAGCTGATTTTTTTTTTTCAGCCGACAATGAAAATCATGGAAGGGTAGCTCTGGCGGCTGCACGAGCCGCATAGCGGTCAACTCTTGCACCTGAGGGCGCTGTTTCCCCACAGCTACACGCGCTCCACGAGGGCAGCCTCCAGAAGAAGCTGAAGACAGCTACGATGGAAGCAAGGCCTCCGGGAGAAGACCCACTTTCCCCCGCTGACGGCGGTCGCCGCGCGACTCGCACTCCCATCCTGCGAAGTAAGCGCCTGCAATCGGCAGGCACCTGCCTCGGCTGCGCATGCGGGGTCGCTGTGCCCACAGCCATCGCCGCGCAGGCCTGGTTCGCTGTCCACTGGTCCGCCCAGCGGATCAACGCGAGTGACCCCGGGACGACGTTCTGCTGCTCCAGCGAGGCAGCCACGCTGTTCGCCGCCATCGACAACAAGCAGCAGCCCTGCACAGATTTCTTCGCGTACATCTGCAAGAACGCCCTCGAGGACGGCCTCGTACAGCGTGACGTGGCACGCGACTTGGTGGTAAGCCATTTGCGCACGGGGACTACACTTGCTAAAATGTGTAGGGAAATCCCCCAAGGTAGAGTAGGTAAGTAACAAGGGAGTAATTACTCATTGACGAGGACCAGGGCGATTTTTTTTTTAACTATGAAGTTTCTGGGAAAGCCGTATAGCTTTCCTATGTAGCCGTTTGGCTTCGCTCGGGTGGATGTCGGTAATTAATTACTCCCTTAGTACAAATCTACTCTACCTTGGGGGATTCCCCTAAACATTTGACCAACAGAGTTCCCACTTCGAGTTATTGATCAATTCGCTCTCGCCCTACTTTAAGCTTGCCGTCCCGGTTAGCTCAGTTGGTAGGGCGACTGCTCCAGTGAAGCGGTGGTCCCGGGTTCGAACCCCGGACCAGGACGAATTTTTCATTAACTACGATGTTCCTGAGAAAGCTGTAGAGCTTTCCTTTGTAGCCGTTTGGCTGCGCTCGGGTGGATGTCAATGAGTAAGTACTCCCTTATTACAGAGACTACACTTCTTGAATGAACGCAGCATCAAGAAAAACGGAGACGAAATAGACACATATAGGACAGGACCAATGCTGCACTTCCGACTGATTTTTAGTTGGAAGTCCAGCATTCGTCCTGTCGTATGTGTGCATTTCGTCTCCGTTTTTTTCTTGCTGCTACGTTTCTTCAAGATGGATCAATGCCAACTGACCCAAATTTCAATGCTTTTAGTACACATCTAGATTCAACGAGGGTACACAAGCAAACAAAAAAGAGCAAAAACTAAAATCGGACACAACTCAAGAACGCAGCGGGTTTCCCCGCTCAAAGGAACCCCTTCCAGCCAATGGCTTTGGCCGATTATCATGACCCTGCTAGCGTGACAATGCAGGGAGCGCCGTCACAATGCAGAGGGGGTCCCTTTTTCTGTCCGTCCTTGTTTCGTGTGCGCTGCTAACACGTACATCATGAAAAACCAACTAGCCCAAGAAAAGACGATTCGGGTCTATCCCCGTACATAGAGGAAAGAGGAAGAAAGCCAGGTGAGCTGATGAGACTAAGAAGTTTGTGGGGGTAAGGTGGCCGTAGATGACACAAGAGTAGGTGGAGAGTTATGAGGTAGCCCTTTATCCTGCAGTGGGTGCAGTTAATTAGCCTGGTAACTGTGATTTAGCAATTTTAATTTTTCTGCGCACCGCCTGCGGCATACTCGGTAGTTCGTCAAAATGAAATGGAGAAAGCGAGTTCCCTGCTAGTGTTAGTTGGCAAGTTCGGCCGCAGTTCTGGAGTGTTTAAGCGCTCGAGTTCAAAACTTACGCTGCACTTCACTCCAAGCCGCCATTTCGAAGCCGTTGTTCGCGAACGTACTACGGTCACACGACCTGAGTTTACCAATCTCAACTAGCGCCCATTTCCTTAACCACGAAGCTTAGGTTTTAATTTCCTACCAAATGAACGCGGGGGTTTTCTCAGTTGGCATGCAGTAAGGATGGCAAGGCCCTTGACCCAGGACAGTTCAGCGGAAGTACTGGGCAGTGCCCTTCCCGATTCATATCAGTCAACCATAACATGTATGGACGTCTCATCAACAGACTAAAAAGCTGCTACAAACAGGAACGTCTGTGCGCTGCGGAATGAAAGGTCCAATTGTTGAGACACGTGGCAAACGAAAACACTATCTTCGGTTTAGCATTTCTCAACCTTGTCCTTTTGTTTGTACTGCGCTGCCTACAAAACACCACACAAAAGATTGCTTTTGGCGTCTATGTTCTTGATCTCCACTACATGCCCCTTACCTCAGTGAATGACCCAATGATGTAACGCGAGTGTCCTTGAGGAGCCGTGTTTCGGTAGAGGTCGGTTCCTGCAGCGCATCTGTGTTTCTTAACAGATCTTTAATGAGGCACTTGGCTCTGGGCTACTGTTTTCTCTCTGTAGTGGGACATCACCTCTGACATCATCAAGGGCACCCAGGACTACGGCAGTGAGGCTGCGGCCGCACTCCACACCTTTTACACATCATGCGTCAAAGAGATATGGCAGGAGGACCTGCGAGCCAGGGACCTTGCGGCGACCGTGCTAGAAATCGCCAACAGCACCACGCGAACGAGTGGCGAAAGCTTACTTCGCTTGGCTTTTGCAGTGGATAAGCGGAACCACCTGCCGTTCATCTTCGAAGTAAGGAACTTACCCGGCGAAACAACCCGGCTCACGTTCGCTAGGGGGACACCTCTAGTCGCCGACCACAAACGTAAATGCGATGCTTCCTGCTACGGCGTCACGCTCTCCGTCCTTAATTCGCACTTTGACACTAATTACACCAGTGAGGACATCTCGAAGTGGGAACAGCAATTGCCTCCTAGTGTCCGAAGACGAACATCCGTGTCTTTGAGAGAGATTAGCGAAGCTTTGGACCATCTAGAACTGTCCCAACTCAAAGCCATACTCTTCGAGTACTTTATAGATGTTGAACGTGTGAAAACAATCTTGGCCATAGATAAAAATGGCCCCTTTGCGGACATTCGGCTTCTGATAGACGCGCAACATCAGCCGCTGGCGTTGTTCTACTTGTTGCTTCTTGTCGCTCTCGAAGCCATGCACTACATTCAACAGGGCAGCACGCTAAGTTCACCTAATATGCGTAGCGAGGAAGTCTGCCAAAGTCACGTGCACCTCAACTTCCACCTATGGCGGCGCTAGAGAGTCCCGCTAAAGATAACCAACTGCACAACATCTTCGAGCCCACGCGGCGACAATTCATTGACTATGGCCCACTTCGGCGGTTGGTGGCAGCCAGAAACGACACTCAGCACTTCCGGTCAATAGTCGGCAACATATCGCTCGTGCTGCCTGGCGACCTGGTCTTCCGGGAACCAGCCGTGCCGCACATGACCTCCCGGGGCTTCGCCCGGAACTTCTTCTTGGCTCTGAACTTCGAGTTCGAAGCAAAGAAGGAGACGGTGCGACGAGGTGTGCCCTGGTTTCGAGACAATCCCGACAACAGAGCTGCGGACCGCATGTTCTTTGCGGATGAGACCACTCTGTACGTGTCATCACTGGGCTACGGGTGGCTGAGTTCCGGTACCGTCGACCCGCTTTCCGCCGACTCTGCCGTGATTGCGAGTCGCATGGCCGCCATGCTGTGGATTAAACTGGTCGGCTGGAAGGGCTGGTCACGAGAGACAAAGGCGGCCCTACAATCGCACAGGTGATGTATATTGCTCGGACGTTAATTCCGAAAGAAAACAATCGCTGCGTGCAAGAACGCTGAAAGAAAGGGTTCTTGTACGGAAGAGGCTGTTTTTGTTACGGCTTCCATCACATTCGAGATGAAATTTGGGCTATTCCTAGCATGCTAGAACGTGAAAGCCATCGCGCTGGCTCAGTGGTTATGGCGCTCGGCTCCTGAACCGAAAGACGCGGGTTATATCCCGGCCGCGTCGGTCAAATTTCGATGGAGGCGAAATTCTACAGACACGCGTACTGTGCGATGTCTGCCAATATCCCTCAAGAGTTTGCCAATATCCCTCAAGAGAAAAGTATACAACCGCTGTATCTTACCGGTACTCACTTAGGGGCAGAAACGTGAAGGCTAACAAAGAGGGTTCAGCTTAAGTCAAGGAGAACGCAACGAGCTATGGAAAGAAAAATGATAGGTATAACGTTAAGAGATCGGAAGCGGGCGGAGTGGATGAGAGAACAAAGGCGCGTTAATGACATCCTAGTTGAAATCAAGAGGAAGAAGTGGGCTTGGGCAGGGCATATAATGCGAAGGCAAGATAGCCGCTGGTCCTTAAAGGTAACGGAGTGGATTCCAAGTGAAGGCAAGCGTTGCAGGGGGCCTCAGAAAATTAGCTGGGCGGATGAGATTAAAAAATTTGCTGGAATACGGTGGCCGCAACTGGCGAAGGAGAGGGTTACTTGGAGAGACATGGGAGCGGCCTTTGCCCTTCATTGGGCGTAGTTAGGCTGATGATGATGAAGATGATGCGGTCAAACCGTTCGAATCATGAACGAGACGACAGCGGTCTGTCACCGGAATGGTTAGGATTTCCTTCAGCTGACAGTGAACCGAGCAAGGAGTACTTGAGAGAAGACTTTTAAGTGCTACTAAACAACCGAATTTGGGAACAAGAAAACGAATGCTGATAATGCACTCGAAATGTACACACGCAAGGTTATTGATGATTTTACTCGACAAGGAATCGTGTAGTGAGTAGGCTTATACCCAATGGGCTTTGGAACTCTTTCGGACGTCCCGCGGACGTCATGAACGTTCGCTGTACATCTATGGGACTTTTAATGTCCATTGGGTAGTCACTCATTGGCAGTAACTGGAAGGTGCTGCTGACAGCAAACTGTGGAAGATTGAGTGAAGTATGCGCATGTTTCACTCTTTTAAGGTTATCTCTGTCGATGCTTTTCAAGCAGGGAATGCGTGCTGAGCGCCTCACGCGCAAAGTACCTCGTATCCGTGCACCCCGTGGTGGAGCTCAAAATGGGGCTACAAGTCGCCGCCATTGTCGGGGCTGCAGGTAGTGCCCATGGCGAGGCCGCCACACCAGTGGCCGCCAGAGCTAGCTGGTACACGATGCAGGACGCCTGGAGCCTCTACCGGATGTCGGAAGCCCAGTACTTCTACGCCCGCTTCGCCTACTACCGTTGCAGCACCTCATCGCAGGCTAGAGCCTTAGTGAACGAACTTGTAAGGGGCAACATTGACTGCGCTACAGCGGTTCAGTGCCCGCGCAACAAGTACGTCGTTGAACAAGGTGACTGCGTGAACATTACTGTGCAGAATAGTTGACACTGATTGATGTGAGCGTGAGGTTGTTAAGGACGTAAGCGCCTTGTTATGTTGGTGGATCTTTTTGAGTGCCCACCCTGTACGTCGTTTTTTTTTTTGTCTTCTTTGGAGAGAATCTAGGTCACTTTGCAGATGTTTGACCACCACACTTTAGATATAGAGAATCGTATGATTATCTAATTTCTCTTTTTCAGTTATGTATGCTGCTTACGATTATTCAGCTTTATTTTTTGTTTTACATTTACGAGGCATCTCCAATTTGTTATATCTACAAAGGTTTATTCAGACAATGGTACATTTCTCGTCACGAGCTATTCCACCATTTGAGGTTGCTAGAAAAACGTATCTGCTTACGCGGTCAACCGCACGACGGAATATTGCAGCATGCAGTTTCCGTAAATTAGGAGTGTGAAAATAACTCTGCATTTCAGTTAAGACTTGCCTTTTTTTTTCAATATAGCTATTCTCACGAGTCAGCTTTAGTGATCAGCTTTCTTATGAGGCTTCAAATATGTCTAATTAAATTTCGCGCGTTTGGAGTGTTCATGTGCTGTCAAATTCTGCTCTGTAACCTTCCGCTGGCTAAGGACGTCCAGAATCTGAGCCTTCCAGTGAAGCTCACCCTTGTTCCTTAAATAACTTTTATTCGCGCTGGCTTTCAGGGCTCGTTTTTTAGTCGCAGGTACTGCTGGACCTTATTGGCTTCACTAATCCGGGTTACACTTAAGATGGAAATGACATATTCAGCCTTCCAGTAGATCTGGGTTTTAGGGATAGTGGAAGCAAAACTGACACACCTGCTATAGAGACGACCAAGAGAAGACAGGAGTATTTCTCCAGCAGCACAGCTAGTTGGCCCACATGGGCGTCCGGAGGGGGGGGCAAGGGGGGGCGGTTGCACCCCCCTGGAAAATCACTCACTCGAACCGTGAGTGATGGCCGCACACCAGGGGCGGTGGTGCGCTCAGTCAAAAGGGTAAAAGCAGCCCCGCATGGTCACATCTGCGAAATGCCGCGTCCGGGCGTGCGTCGTTCCGCCGTTTTCAAACCACGCCATCGTTAGCTCTACTGAAGGGCGACCTGTTCCAGACATACAGCGGCACCGGCGAGCATGTGTTTCGAGCCGCCTTGAGATGGGTGTCTGTTTCTTTGATCTCTAGAGAGATAGCGACACGGAGGCAGACAGTGCACGGGGCATCTTGTTTTCGCCTATGTCGTTACGCCGGTCACCGATGAATTCTTAAGGAGGGAAGGACAAATCAGCCGTGTCCACCCCCGCTTTGTCGGGCTGCTCAGGGGCAAGCGGGCGATGAGTTGGCGCCGCCGCCGCTCGCTGTCTCCTCCGATCCACGTGTAGCGCAGTTCGGTAGAAGCGCCGCTTTCAGAATCTCCGGCAAAGGGGATTAGCTGCTTTTGTTCACGGCGACGCAGTCTCCCGAGGCGCCCCCACACCAGCGTTCTTTGCGTCTTCTGTGAAAACCAGCGCCTTTGGTCAACGCAGCCCGATGGCGCCTGCCTGGCTCGCCTGTCACCTCTGGCTGGGCCTCAAATCACAACAGCGCCCATGTACTGTGCGTGTCAGTGCATGGTAAAGAGACCCAGGTGGTCGACATTACCCGGAACTCTGTACTACTCCATCCCTCATAGCCTGAGTCGTTTTGGGGCTCTGAACCCCATAAAAACACAAAAACAAATTTTCCGACCGGAGTGGCGAGTGTCCCTTCCCCTCGGAAGTTGCGCGGCGTTCCTTTCACCCCCAAAGTGCGCATTCGGGGATACTGCGGCAAGTAAGCCCTCGCACGTGTGCGCGCCTCTGTGTTTGTGCTTGGGTGTTTTTAGTGGCCGGTTGTCAGCGAAGCTGAGAACAACCAAGACAGCGGACGAGAAAACGAAGAGCTGCGAGCAGTGTGTGTGGGGTTGCTCGACTGTGCGGATGCGCAAGCAAGATGGAACGAGGTGTATGAAGCTGCGAGCGTGCATTTATCTTGTAAATAAGTTTTCGTTGTATATATAGTCATCTTTTGTTTTCAACGTACGCGTTCAACAGTTTTTCCAATCAATGTGTATGATGAGTGTGCACCGAGAGCGTGTAATGAAGCACAGAAGTGAATTTATCACACGTGTAATTACGCAATTCGCCCAGAAAAATCCGAGGCGCCTACAGTTGCTGTTCAAGGAAGACTGACTGAGTGACTGTAGTTGCGTGTTTGCGAACATATTGTGCTGTGTGCTGGTCATCAATCCGGGTGAGTCGAGAACCCGTATGCAGGAAGACTGAGCACTCTTCTCCACGAAGTGATATAGCATCTTTTTGCATTTTTTATTAATTTTAGTTGTTTCTTCGTTGATAAACTCCAATGTACCTCTCCTAGCCGCGCTTTAATTTGCTGTTTGTAATTTTTCTTTCATGTGTGCATTTTGTTTAATTTTTATTTATATATAAATAAATAAATTTACTCCGCAAATAGCGCCTTTTTGCTACGAACATACCCCCCCCCCCGGGGCACCAACGGGCCCCCCCCCTGCAAAAAATTCTGCGGACGCCCTTGTTGGCTCAATATCCTACAGAGAACCAGTATAAAACCATCTATTTATAATACTGGGTTGATTACCTCTGCTACTTGGGTTGGTGGAGTGAAAGCAGGATTGAGAAATTTTACCCAACGTCACAGAAATCGAAGTAGTATACCTTGCAACATAAAAAAATAGCCTTCAATGGCGGTTAATGCAAAATAATCAGAAGAGGATTGAAAGTTTAAGAAAGGAGGTGGCCATTGGTAAGCTGAATAAATAAATAAATCTGTGTTGATTGGGCGGTATAATAAATTTCGAAAAGTGCCCAGTGATGTGTTTAGAGTTAGGAAAGTGTTCGTGTATTGCAGCAGTGCCCACAGCCTATGGGCTGCTGCCACCTGAGGAGGTGCGTATTTGATTTCTCCCTCGCGTTGGATTACACACGGGCAAAAACACGTTCAGCTTTGAGACGCTGAACTCACGGCACACTTACTCAAATAACCACCAGTCGGCCTTGCTCAGTGCATTATGGTGTTTGCAGCGCAATATGCGATATAGATGTAGCCAGGGTACGTTCCTGTGCGTAACCCAGCGTGTCGCACGGCACATCTTCTGCCCGGCCACGTAAGCAGCCGCTTGTGAATGAGCTCGTTGGCTGTGTTTCATCGTCACTGGGCTTGCCGTTTTCTAACCCGCATGTCCTCCACATCAAAAAAAAAAAAACTAGGCGACGATTTGATTTGGCCGAACCGAGTTAAACGTACCGAAAGCTGCGGTACGAAGCTGCCGGTTATATGCAACTCTCGGTGGTGACGTCACACCCACACTCCATTACGCCATAATTACGTGTAATCACGCGAAGGTCACGTGACTTCTTCCACACCTTCACACCAAGTGTATGGTCAAGGGTGACAGGCCAAGCGCCATAACCACTGAGCCTCGCGGCGGTTGATCCCGGCCGCAGCGGTCGAATTTCGATGGAGGCGAAATTCTAGAGGCCCGTGTGCTGCGGGATGTCAGTGCCCGTTCAAGAACCCCAGGTGGTTGAAATTTCCGGAGCCCTTCACTACGGCGACCCTCATAGCCTGAGTCACCTTGGGATGTTAACCCCCCCCCCCCAAAAAAAAAAAAACAAAAAGGGTCAAAGCCCAAGGCTCAAGGTCAAAGCGCAAGGCATAAGCGCATACCAACACCAGCCATAGCTCAGCCAAGGTTAGTGCAGCACCTTAGTGTAGCTTTCGCAACAAAACGAACGTATCCCAAATAATTGCAGTCTGAGCTCTCCTTTCAAAGCTGAAGCGATGTGTTCATCTAAGTTTTTGCAAGTAGGTGTCACGGCGGCCACAGTCTTGAAGTCTTTCTGCGGTCTCATGGACTCGCCAAATCTATTTGTTCTTGGCTCATACGGGGGTCAGTGTTGCATTGATGCCTTGATGAGTGCGACCATGGACTGTATAAGTTCTTGTGCGTATTATTGTGCTGTAATAGCCCCTATTAACAGCAATAGGTCGGCTTGAGCGTAATATTTCTTTATAATGTCTATGCTGGTCTCCTCTCTATTATTCAGAAAAGTTACTGTAGCGTACCGTTATTGAAAGTTGAGCGCAACTGGAAAAGCTGTGTATGAATTTCCCTGAATATCTGGCACTTGGGGCTCTATGGTAGGTCTGGAAAAAAGCCAAATCAAGAAAATATTCCCTAAAAAATAAATTCGCCAGCGTCGCATGTCATTTTCAGTTCTTGGGCTCCGATTATTTTTCTAAATCAACGGAGCTGCAACGCTTGAAGCGGACTCTATTCAAAGTGTCCCAGTCTGCTTGGACAACAGACCAACGTCAACCGCGATGCTTACTTTTTCACGATTCAGCAGGTCAATGACACCAGACTTTCTTTTAACCTGCAGACAGGATGGGTCAGCTATGCTCCAACCCCGAGTTTGTATAGCCTAGTTCATGTTTGTTAACTAGGAAGACATCGTCATTACACACAATGTCAAAAGCGAAAATAAAACGGTGCTCAGCACCACTTTCCGGTGAAAAGTCAGGCGAAACTTTCCGTTTTCGCTCTTGAAACTTTCAAGACGAACACACCCTTGCGCCAAGCTGTAGGACCGAGAGAAAGGCGTCTCCGGCGCGCGGCGCTTCGCGGCCGAGCCGGGAGACCGCCGGGAGACCGCCGGGTGTGACATGAACAGCGGGATTACGCCGCCATTGGACAGGTGGCGCCACATACCCGGGCGGTGCTAAACAGCACGGAAACTTGTACCGGCCGCGTTTTCAAAACCGCCATTTCAAGCGTGGTGGTAGGTGTTGTTCCGCAAGAGAATTCGGCACAGCTACCGTGCGGAAGCGGTGAGTTTTCCATTCTTTCTTTCACGGTTGTAGTGTGGTCACTGCACCAGATTCTACGACTAGCAGCCGCTGGTTACACCATGGGACATGTGAAGCGCGAATAACGGCGCTCCGTACAAAGAACCGAGAAGAGCAAGCTGCGCTGTTCATGCAGGTTGTCGTCTTTTCTCACGTGCGCTGTGCTCCTCAAGTGATTGTCTTCACCGCAGAGGTGTTTTATGGTCTGACCGCTTTAATCCGCCATGTTAATCAGAGGACGGATTGCGCGGCTGCAGCTCGCGGACACATGTTAGTCGCGGACTCATGTTGATCGCGGACTCGTGTTAGTCGATGTTGTCGAAGCTACAGTGAACTAGAAGTATGTTGCTGAAGGCGTAGTGCATGAATACTAGTGCAGGCGCTGTGAGCAACGAATTACTGCACCTAATAAATTCTTATGTGATGTGTACATGCGAGAGCATTCCGTGTTTCTGCCACAACGTTGTCAACGCTAGGACCAATGAACCCATTGAACGCCGACGGCCTAAATTAGTGGCATTTGAGTAAATCAAATGGCGCAGTAATTGTTTCATTTCTCGGTGGACACCTGAACAGCACTGCTTATTCCAGTGCCGCTTTTCTGCCGGAATGCCTGCCTGCCACGAGTTTCTGATAACGGCAGGTTTTCGCACAATGAGCCAAGTAATGCTCTCTCATTAGTATACGTCAAAACAGCACAGGAAAACAGTAGCTCTGTGCGGCGCAGCGTTGTAGTATAGTGCTTATTGCGTAACTATGTAGGATACAAGCATTGACAAAAAAAAAGAACAGTAGTTTGTATTAACACGTTTTGGCGGGCTAGTTGGTTAAGCATCTTGAATAAACAGCGTGAACGAAGACGAGCACTGTTACAAGACGCTCTTGTAGATGGCGCCAGCTGTACCGGCAACGCACCCTCCGCTTCCTCCGCTGTCGGAGAAGCAGCCAGCCACCCCCGCAGGCGATGCGCCGAGCCGCCGAGCGCACGGGCCTGACGGCCACCGTCCTCCTCACCCTCTTATATACAAGTGGCAGACGACTCGGATTCCACGGCGTCCCCACTTGAACAGCTACGCAGCAGACCCAGCCATGTATTCCTCCTAATCAGACCTATGTAGCCTAGACCATAATAAACGTTCAATAATCCCCATCTAAAAGAAGTCCTCAGTTACTAGAGTCATCCTAGATTAGACAGGCACGAAACATGGAGTCAGAAGTGTAAAATTACCGCCAACGCCTCAACATGGAGAAGATTCCACCACCTGCGAAATTCGAAACCATTGGCAACGCAGCGGAACAATGGAGAGCCTTCAAGCAGAGCTTCACGCTGTACCTCAAAGCAACCAACACAGCGAAAGCACCGTCCGACCGGCAAGTAGCACTTCTTTTGACCGTCGGAGGCTCCACGCTTCTTGACATTTATAACACTTTGGACTTCGGGAAACCAACAGGATCAAGACCACACCCAGAATTTGACTACACGCATGTGATAAGCCTTCTCGACGCGCAGAGAAGCAGCCAGCCACCCCCGCAGGCGATGCGCCGAGCCGCCGAGCGCACGGGCCTGACGGCCACCGTCCTCCTCACCCTCTTATATACAAGTGGCAGACGACTCGGATTCCACGGCGTCCCCACTTGAACAGCTACGCAGCAGACCCAGCCATGTATTCCTCCTAATCAGACCTATGTAGCCTAGACCATAATAAACGTTCAATAATCCCCATCTAAAAGAAGTCCTCAGTTACTAGAGTCATCCTAGATTAGACAGGCACGAAACAAGCACAAAAGACAAGAAAACAAAAGACAGCGCTGTGTCGTCCGTTTTCTTGTCTTTTGTGCTCGTCTTCGTTCGCGCTGTTTATTCAAGAAGTAGTTTGTACAGTGAATCAAACAAGCCAGATGTATCAAAATTATTCTGCTTTTTATTTCTTCTAATGATTAGCTTCTTGTTTATAGGCAAGGAGAAGATATGTTGTGATTTTTGTTTTGGAGGAATTCTGCTCGGTGGTCTCGAATTTGGGTATAGTCTCACTGCCTGGGACTTGAATTGTATCCGACTATAATGCTTATGCAGTCCTCGCTTGCTGGTTTTAATATCGCCTTTTTCTTGTATTATGAAAGCAGAGTCTGGCAACTGCGAAATGAAACTGGCACGGATATCCGCCTACGTTTAGAGAGAGATAGAAAAAGGAGAAGAACAGAGTCAGGGATGTTAACCACAAAGGTGTTCCTGTTGGCTACCGTGCACTGGGAAAGCGCTTTGCTTCCGCCTTGCGGCGTGACTTTTCGAAACTGATTTTCAATGAGACGGCAGCGCAGTTCGTTTATCGTCGAGTACCCGGAAACGTAGTGGTCTGATGCTTACGCATTCGCTCTGATTTTAGGCACTAGACGATAACGAAAACGTGAGGTTGTGCTGTCGTACTTTAGATTACGTTAGATTGGACCGCCTAATTGGCGTAGAATGTTCTGAGTGCTATCAAACGATTCAGCGCGTTACGGAGCATAAGATTACTAGTCGAATCAAAGCGTATCATAGGGATTCGCACCGACGACTTTTGGTCCTCTAAGCCTTGACTTCTTGAAACTTCAAATGTCCATAATTGACTTAAGACATCCGAAGCGTTGTCAAACGATTTGCCTTCTTGCGCTGTATACGTTGGCATAAAAACAATGCATATTCGGACATAACGAAAATTGTGTACCGGATATAGCGATTATGGCTAATGACTCAATATTCATTCGATATTCCTAACTCCCGATACCCATAAGCTTCCTCAGCGTATTGCTCTCTTTATTGCTGATTAAGCGCCCGTCACGCCAAGAAAAATGTATTCGTTTATTTTGGTCGAAACGAACCCGACAAACTTCAAATCATGCCGCACTGTACACTAGCGCAGCCGGCAGCGTCTTGACCCGCTGCCAAGTTCACCGGAGGAGGGGTTGGGCCTCATTGCCAGCGATCCCGTCAAAAGTAAACACGCCGCGAAGCGCCTCGCGCCGTAGCATCTTGGTGCCCTCAAAATCAATGTACTGTGGACTGGGCCGACAGAGGCGCAAAAGTGAGGAACGAGCGAGATGTAATGCTCTAAAAGAGACGATTAATCGTTACTGTACCTATACGTCAAGACAATTTCGTTCTAAGCAGTGCTCACGAAACCTTCTAAAATTAGGAAATAAGAACACAACCAAAAAAAATTACAACAGCGTGCGTTAATTTTTTCCCCCTTGTTTTTGTGTCCCCTGACCGCCCTTCTTTTCTCGTTTTTCCTTTCTCTTCTGACCAGCGTTTCTTTTTTTTACCCCTTTCAATAATCTGCTCCCAGCAGCTTCCATCTATTTTCTCTGCCTACTTCTTCCCTTCTTTCTCTCATCGCCCGCTCCCCTCCGTTCGTTATCTCACATTTATCTCCTGGCCGCTTGGACCAGTGACCTCGGACGGGCTTCATCCACGTGACGGCCCACGGTGTGCTCCGTATAGCCCCTCACGCTGTGAATGGTTCATATTCACACTTTTACATGTTCTCCTCTATGCATGTCTATGAAGCTGTCTGCTTACGTATGTATATCTTGACACCAGATTTCTGCGTCTTCGCAGCCATGGAACGAATTGAACGTTTCGGGGACCCACACGCCCTCCTGGAAGTGGAGGACCACGTCGTCCTGAAGCTGGAGACGCCGTGGCCACGGGACGCTCCTCTTCCTCGAGGATGTTCCTTGGGGGACGACAGCGGCTCCCTGCTGGTGACCAACCGCCACTCCCTGGTTGCTGCAAGGAGAATTCTGCGCCGCACGAAGATATCGGGGGCTCTCTTCGCCGGATGCATCGCCTTCAACAGCTCGGAGTTTTTCGAGACCGTCGCGAGAGACATCCTCAGAGATGCTGAGGAGGTGTGCATTGTCCATAACAAGGACAAGGTCTGGAAGCTAGTTAGCATGTTCCCGAACGCCGAGGTTCTCGCCCTACCTCACGACTTTGTCACGCACGCCGTGGAGATTGACGAGCCTTGCAGGGACCATCGGGCACCCCTGGTCGAGTCCTCGCAGTTGAGACAACTGGTGGGAAGCGTCGAGGGTGCGCACGACGATTATCTTATTCTGTCTGTGGAAACAGTTCGAGCAATCCTGCTGACTTGTCCGCTGGTATGTCCCATTGTTGCTGCTGTGTGCATGATCTTGACTCCGATCGAAATTCATTAATTGTGGTGGTACTCGGCAAAGTAACATCGATAATGGATAGCTGAAGGGGAGATGAGCATGCCGAGTCCAGTCGCAATTAAAACAGATGGCTTAAAATGTGGATATTAGGCATAGCATGTCTTGCTGTATCTAGAACAAATGGGCTAAACATAGGGATATTCAGCATTGCATGACTTGCGTTGTAAAATCTCAAGTTTCTGCACTATTTCGTCCCTCAGAGGCCCGCGTACTGTGCGATGCCAGTGCACGTTAAAGAACCCCAGGTGGTCTAAATTTCCAGTGCCCTTCACTACGGCGTCCCTCATAGCGTGACTTCCTTTGGGACCTTAAACCCCCAATAAAACAGACAAACAAGTGCTGCCGATAGCGGGCAAATGTTCTGAACACTGCAGTATCTCTACGACTCGCACTTCACAATGGTATGTGAAAAATTGCTGTATTTTCACGTCTTGTGTAGCAGCTTCGCGCGGATGTTCTTGGGTGGGTATGCCAAGAATTCCGGCGCAGTGAGATTGTGAAACTTTCAACAGACTGTACCCACCAAGAAGTATGAACCAACTAGCTCAGTTTTCTACTCTTCTAACTTTCAACAGACCCAACCTTAAGTATAGTGTCTCCTTATGCAGCCTCTATCGAAATGCGCTTGGTCCTCCCATGTATCGAGCCAGACCTCGAGCAAAGAACATGTAATCCACTGTATCTACGGAGGACGGTATCTGTGTCGGGTACACGAGACGCACGCAGCCACTGGCGTAGACAGATATGCCATCCGCAAAAGCTTTGGGAACACTGCGGCGACTCGCATTGGAGCAATACGAAAGCAAAACGTCCACGTACTATATCGACGTCCGTGGCTGTTCTGACGTTCGTGTGTTATATCGAGGTCCATGACTGTTGTGACGTATAAGTGTGTTTATCGCGTTTAATTAATTAATTACATCTCATGAACCAATTTTTCCCCACAGCAACATTTTATCACACACTATATGTCACAATTACGCATTTATCTTCAGAGAACGACGCAATCGTGAGTACAAAATTGCGGACATGTTTTGCTGACGCGACAGCCATATAATACGCTCACATTAATAAAATGATGATAAAGCTGGCAGATCTTTGTTTGTCCGCGTATGGTCTACAGAAACTCTTTTTTCTGTGTAACTGAGCTTTATTTCTTAAGTTGAACTAGCTCGCCTATAGATATGTACCTCTGCACTCACGTCCACAGATGCTGGACAGAAGATGGTTGCCCGGAAAGAGCTAACAGTTCGCGACTTTCCTCCGCCTCGCAATTTGCACTTGTCTCTGCGAACTTTCCACTAAAGCAACTTCAAGACTACCCTTGCCACTCTAGAGAGATAGAGAGAGAAAACTTTATTTACACAGGAATTCGGGGCACGCCCCAGGGTCCCCGCACGATCCCACTGCACTCAAGTGTTTATGTTCCCAAGGTCCATAACACTGGCAGCCCTGCCGGTTGCGATGGGCTGCACGGCCGGGTCCTCCGAGCGCAGCAGGGTCTCCCAGTCCTCCCAGGTATTGAGGTTCTCTAGGTCGCGCGGGGGAGGGTCCGCGGGGCAGAGGGAAATGATGTGGAGGGAAGAGGCGAAGGGTTCCGGGCATAGAGTGCATGCCGGAGTGGGGAAGGAGGGATGATAGTGGGCTAGGTTAAGGGGTGAAGGGAGAGTGTGTGTCCGTAGTCTGCGCCAGAGAGTTGCGTGTTTGTTATCTAGGCAGGGGTGGGGCGGGGGCTAGAGCTGGCGTGAGGCTCTGTAGGCTTGCGTCAGCTCGCTGAATGAGTGCACGCTCTCCTTCGTGAATCCCCGATCCGAGTCCACCTGAGCCCGGTTTAAAGAACCTCGGGCTAAAAGGTTGGCGGCCTCGTTTCTGGGATTCCCGGAGTGCGCGGGCACCCATATCAGCTCCACTTGGCGGGGAGGGGTTCATTGGGCGAGTCCAGTATGCCAAAAGCAGGGACATGGACACGGCCTCGAGCAAAATTTAGGATCGCAGTTTTAGAATCACTTAAAATGTACCGGGCTTCCGTGCGGGTGATAGCAAGTGCAATGGCGGCTTCCTCTGCAGCTTCTGGGGAGGTGTCTGGAGGGAGAGGTACTGTGAGGAGGGCGGAAAAAGAGGAGTCCATCACAGCTGCTGTCGCTTCATCACCCGTGCAGGCAGCGTCCACCCATACGGCGTCCGGCTCGGGGCCGTACGCTCGATGGAGTGCCTACGCACGGGCTCTGCGGCGCTGCTCATGGTGGGACGGGTGCATATTCCTCGGGAGCGGCCTGATGATGAGGTCTCGGTGAAGGGATCGTGGGATGGCGAGGAGGGTTGGGTCGTTGGCCGGTATTTTGATTCCGCGGGTGTCCGGGATATACCGATCTGTGGGGGTTTGTGTGAGCCTGATGTATTGGGCCTGTCGGTGGGCCTGCACCAGTTCCCCGATCGTATTGTGGAGGCCCAGGCCTAGTAATCTGTCTGTGGGTGTGTTGAGGGGAAGGTGAAGTGCTACCTTGAATGCCTTGCGAATCAAAGCATCCAAAACGTTTATGTCATGTTGTACGGGACGTCATAGAGGCATGAAGGAGCGCGACCTATGTCGCCACTCTAGATTATCTCTGTGAAATTTTCACTGAAGCAAATCTAAGTTGCCTGAATTTCTGTGATGTGTCATTCCGGTTAATGTATGGGGTAATGCACATGTTTCAGTTCGTCATACAATTTACAATGCCTCTGTGATGGTTTTCTTAATAGCAGGCACCTTGTAGCAGTCTCTCCGTTATTATTTCACAGGTATAAAAAGAAATGGTTATGTGAATGTAAAACAAGTTAGGGGCGATCGGTCGGAATGATGCGGAGCAATTGCGATGAGTTTTTTCTTTCACTCGCCAATCTGTTCTAATACTCATTCTAATTCAAGTCTGATTCCTTTTTTTCGATCACTAATCTATTCTAATTTTGATCTAATCCAACTTTTATTCGTTTCTTATTACAGATATAATGTAATCGCTCCTTTTGTTCATTTGGGCTTAGTCACTGGTAGACATATCCATTTCTGCTGAGAGTCATTCTTAGTCCGGCTTCTCCCTGCTCTCCCCTACAAGTGGAGAGGGGGATTTCCTTCTCTCCACCTGCCAACCGTGACAAGAAGAGAGAGAGAGAAATCCTGCTAAGCACCACCTGCTTCTTGCCATGGTTGACAGACACCGATGCCGGACAGTTTTCGCCTCCATCGCCTTCTTAATCCCGGGCCACAAAACCCGCGTCCGCCTTTGCGACGACGCTGGTTAGACAGAAAAAAAACCATCGCAGGTGCTGACGAAATCTCAGAGATGTCATCACTTGCTGACCTCAGTGCGGTGGCATTATTCCTTATTGCGATCACCAACATTTTGAGCAACCATTCGTCTTACAGCATTCCGCGTGGTGTCACAGCATATCTATTGCATATAGCTTACATGTTTCAGTGAAGTTGGAGGCTAGCTTGCGACTGGCGTTCGGACCAATGAATTCAATTCCATGGTTTCTGATACTGCATTTTCTATTGAGGTGTGGTTGAGGTGTCCACCGAAATGTCGAGATGTGTAGTTGCGGGCTAACTTGCACCAGCCGCAGTGGCTCAGTGGCTAGCGCGCTCGGCTCCTGATCCGGAGCACCAGGGTTCGAACCCGACCGAGGCCGCAGCGTTTCGATGGAGGCGAAACACGAAAGGCGCCCGTGTGCTGTATGATGTCAGCGCACGTTAAAGAACCCCAGGCGGTCGAAAGTATTCCGGAGCTCTCCACTACGGCACCCCTTTCTTCCCTTCTTCTCTCGTATCTCCTTTGTCGCTTCCCTTGCGGAGCGGTTAGGTGTCCCCCGAAATGTGAGACAGACACTGCGCCATTTCCTTTTCTCAGAAACCGATTTTCGGTTTGGTTTCGTTTATGGAGTTTAACGTCCCAAAGCAACTCAGGCTATGAGAGATGCCATAGTGAAGGTGTCCGGAAATTTCGACTAACCGGGATTCCTTAACAAACGCTGACATCGCATAGGCCACGGGCATCTAGAATTTCGCCTCCATCGAAATTCGACCCCCGCGGCCGGGATCGAACCCGCGTCTGTCGACACAGTAGTCGAGCACCATACCTACTGAGCCCCCGCGGCGGCTCCCAATTTTCAATTTCTAGCTTCCGACACAAACTGAAAATTTGGAGCCGCCGCGATGGCTCAGTGGTTATGGTGCTCGGCTACTGAACCAAAAGACGCGGGTTCAATCCCTTTTCAATTTGTAACTTGAGACAGGGGTTTAGACTGATGACATGTGCACATTCAATTGCATGCTTTAAGGCTCCTTTGAGGTGTCCATCGAGATGTCGAGTTTTGAGCGCTTCTGCGCCCTTTCCTTTCCTGAAAAGTCATGCTTTCGAATTCTTCCACGTAAGCAGACTTAAGTGCCCTCAGAATTGTCTTCTGTTCTCATTCGCATAACACTCCCCACTCTTCGTCCCTAACCTACATCTGCCCAGTTGTGCCGCATTGACTCCGTCCACATCCTGGAGGCTTCCGTGAAGCAGGGATGCCCAGCCGCGCCTGCCGTGCGGTCGGAAATGAGTGGTTTCACCCATTTCTCTCTGATCGCTGCGCCGGTCTCTTACCGCTCTGGGCAAGAAGGCATGGCGACCGTGGAAGACATCTTTCGTGCAGCCAGGACCTACAGGCACGTGGAACACTTGCTGGTACGTGCATCCCATCTTCCCGCATTAGTATACAGCCTTTAACCCCGATTTTAAAGGCGCACCCCCCTCCCCCCCTTTGCAGGTGGTCATCACATCCCGGGAAGCACTGGCTGCCGTCTCATCTTTCCGAAACCTTCGCAGTCTGTCGCTGCAGGTGGGACCTCCACTCCACCACACTGAGGTCAATTCGACGCTTCAGCAGGTCTTGAAGACATGGCCTCAGCTGGAGAAACTATCCTTGATGTTCTTCAGTGGTCTGCGGCTCCCTGCCATAGCAAGGCTTTGTCCACATCTCAAGAGCCTATTCCTAGTGGATTGCGAAGGACCCATGGACGAAGTCGCGTTGGGACTCGATGCTTTCCCCAGCCTCGAAGTCGTCAAGTTAGGCATGGGACTGTCAGGGCTGTGTTTCGAGTCACTGTTGCTGTCCACCAGCGGTAGGCTGCGCCAGTTGCACCTGCTCAGTGAAGGGGGTGCCTCATATTTCCTGAAGCTCTGCATGCTTCACCGTGGGCGCATCTCGTTTCCGCGTCTCCAAGAACTGACTCTGAGTACGGATCTGACGGTGCGCAAGTTGGGACTGGAGCCCGAAGACTTGCACCACGTGATGAGGGCCTTGCCCGCGCTCCGCCGCCTGGTGACGGACAGCTACGAAGTGAGGCTCTTCTTCGAGAACTACAGCGTTCCGCGCGACCGTGTCTCTCTATCGTGGTGTACGTGCGTTCATTGCGCGGCACATGACAAGCTCTACTACCACCGCAGAGCCATGGAGAACCTATTTTCTTCAGTGCTTCGTAGCACGAACACTGAAGGCAGGGTTTCCTAAAGCAGTATCTATTGTCTGTTTTTCCTCTTTGTAATGATGCGCAACAGACTCGCGCTATTCGCCTGCGAATTGTACGTATATAATAAAACTTTAGCGAAGCACTCACGACACTGTGCGTGCATCAATTCAAAAACATTCATGCAGTTATGGCGCGCGGGTGTGACGTCACCACTCCTACCGAAAGTCGGCAGTCAGTTTCGGTACAGTGAACTTGAATCAGCGGTGGCTCGTGTTGACTTGCTATGGCTTGTTGCGGATTCTGTTGTATTATGGATTTGATTGTGGATATTTCTAGATTGGATTATAGACTTTGGATGTGTATTGGCCAGTATTTCGATAGTTATGGACTCTTTTGGCCAGTTAGCGAGTGTATCGATTTTTATGCGGCTAGAGTTGTATTGGCTATGGATCTGTCTTGTCGGACGAACGCCACTGAGCTATGAGCCATGAAATGCTTTCGCGGTAATATATCATTGAATTTCTTCTCTCACTCGGCCTTCGTCAAGAGCTGCAGTGACAATTGAAAACGCAACAATATTATAGCACTTCACCGCAGCTCATACGAGCTATGCTTTGATATCACATCTTTCTCTTTTTCCTACCGGGAGCGTCACGAGAGAATAAATTCAATCAAAAATTATTTGATACTCGTAAGCGAATGCTACTGGGCAATGCAAACATACTAATATCTTAAACTTCATTACAAGCTATAGAGACGCAACCAGAATTTAGTGTATGTACCGCTTTATGGTTTCATAGATGTCTAGTCGGCGTTGAAAATCGGCTTCTTCACTTGTGGAAAAGGCGTTTTCAAATTCAAACTCATTTCTGAAACAGGAAAGAAAGGCAAGAAAGAAACAACTTTTTTTCTTATTAGAAAAGGAATGGGGGCAGTCACTGTATCAAAGTGGATTTCATTTTTCGACTGTCTAAAAACAGGACGAAATGCATGAGAAACAGGTGCAAGTATACGGTGTGACACCTCCAACTTTATTTCTTATGGGACACGCTTATATCATGCTGACAATTCTCACAGCATAAACCAGCAAGTGCGCCTAAAAGGAAGAAACTGCCTTCATACGGTGAGTCCCAGTATGAAAAGGGGCTTGTTTTAAACCTCACTGCTGACACAGTGTTGGACATTTTAAGTTCTCTGCTCCAATAGCCACAGATGGTTGAGTGGATCAGAAGGAGAACGTTTTAGTTTCGAAGCGAAAGCTTCACTTTCAAGGTTTCATGATTGCTTGCTTTGAGTCTAGGATTATATTTTTGCTTTGAAAACCACTACAGCGTGCATCGGAGAACGATTGGAGAGCAGTCGGCATCGTCGGTGCCAGGTAACAGGCGCGTTTATAGTCTGACGTGCTCGGCGCGCTGGCAAGCGTCGCTCGCGGTCAGTCGCGCTATGCCGGTTTCGCTACGCCACACGAAATGCGAACCCCTCGATAGTTCGGCGCTGCGCGCCGTCGGCGGCTCTCTTCGGAGCATGCGCAGAACGATCGCTGTCGTGCGGGCCGTCTGCATTCCGTTCGCGCCTTTTTCTTCGCTGCCTCATCTGTTTCGCTGTATTCACGGCATTGGGCATCGTGGGAGATGCACCATATGTCCTGCAGCCGTATACTTAATGCGCCCTTACCACGGCATACAACTGAATGGCACAGAAAGGGTGCTTAACTATTGGTTGTCAAGGGCACGCCATTGTGTTGAACTGGCAATGGCAGCCGCTCAGCTTCAGAAGCCTGGGAATTCGAGACGCCATTGCAGAGTAGTTCATGTCCCCAAAATGTTCCTTGCCATGGCAACTGACCTGGGTAGTCAGGCAATGCTAATGCACAACATGAAGGTGTTGCCTCTCCGTCGCTCAGCTTCAGATCCCGTGAGAATTCGAGACGCCATTGCAGAGTAGTTCATGTCCCCAAAGGGTTCCTTGCCATGGCAACTGAGGGTAGTCAGGCAATGCTAATGCACAACATGAAGGTGTTGCCTCTCCGTCTGTAAACAGCGTTCATTTCCATGCAAAGCAAGCAGAAGTCTTACGTGAGCTCAAAATGTGACTTTACTTTGCAACTTTATGATCACTCAGTTCAGGATTATACATGGATTGCACCAGTGACATATCACACGTGTGTTGCAGCGGTTCTTGTAACATTTGTGTTTCTGCCACAGCTTCTGACATTCCCAAACTACAATTGGAAACGAGGAAAAAAAATTCGATCAGACATTACAGTGCATGCAGCAAGTGGTATACTTCGACCAGGAAACGTATACAAATGAACCCGAAAGCAGCAGTCGTAAACAGCTCGCCTGTGGAGAGCCCGCTGCTCTGCCGTATCTGTTCCCAGGCGTTCTCATTGTCCTGTTGGTCCCTGCAATCGGGTCGTTTGGTGTCACACACACGGGGGTGTCGTTTTACGGCTTCGATAAACCTCTGAGTCACGCTGCAGTCCGACGCAAGTTCAACGTCTCAGCCGCCGGCGCCACTCATGTTGGTCGTGCAGGCGTCTGCCATTTTTCTCTGTGCGATGCATCGTGGGTCGACGCAGTGGGCGGCGCCGGCGCGCGAGTCTAGCTGGAGCCGAATCTGCGCCAGGTTCGTCGGGTCGCGCTGGCAGCGGCCGGTTACGAACGGCGCGAGCGCGCGTTACGTCGGACTATATTCACACTTGTAGTGCATTTCATACGTTCATGCTGCGAGCACGCGGGTTGAAGTCCACGTCACATGGACGCTCCAGGCTGGACTTAACAACACACCTTTAATACGTGAACTCAGGGCTGAAGTAGAACAAAATGGCTGAAAATTCTGCAGCGCGACACACACGTCACAAAACTTGGCCGCGGTTTAGCTCTGGTTAAACCTGGAGTGACGCGAGAGCTCCGCCGAGCAGCGTACTTACACAGCTGGGACACCTCTCCGCCACTCAACACAGCGCATGCGCACAGCTGTTGCAGTTCGCTTTTGCCGGCGAGCCGCTTCGCCGGCAGCAGCCGCTGCTCCCCACGACGTGAGACACCGGCTCAAGGGGCACGTGCCACGCTGAAAGCTCGTGGCGTCGTGTAGCTCTCGCTACAAAACAATATACGTAGGCTGCTGCGCACGTACGCAGCTTTAGCCAAATATCAGCCTAGTTTGTTAGCGAAGGAGATTGTGTAGGAAGGCTATAAAGTAACACTAAGCGAGATGAACTCGCACTTCCATTTTATGAACTGTGGCACGTGGCGCCATCTACCGGTTGGCACGGACTTTGCACCAACCAGCTGCTATCTCCTCTCGCTTGCCGACTGCGGCAGATGCCACAATAATCCGCCAGCTGTCAATGAAACTGGTCACGTTTCGGAAACGTGCATGCAAGGCTTCGCTACACGCTTTCATTAGAATGCGTTCAGAAGCTTGTGCATGTGCCGCATGTGCATGTGAAACTTGTGCATGTGCATTGTGCTGCGCGTAGTGCGGCATCCAGCGACAGTGATTTCAAGTCCAGTATGGAATAACTTAAAGGTCAGTTTTCATGTTCCGTTGCTGGGCGCAACAGAACAAGAAGTTAGTTTCACAAATATGAGATTTATATGTGCGTACTTGCTTGAACTTCGGAGCATTATTATTCCGTTTTCGTCATGTTTTGCAAAATTTCCAATTTTTCAAGGAAAAAAAGCCCTGAAAATAAACTTTTTTTTTTCAAGCCATTCAAAGTTTCCTGATATCTTACATCTCTAGTTGTGATGCGCACGTTTATAAAATTCAGTAACTAATATAACGAGGAAATATACCGGATATAGCGAAGGTGCCTGTAAATAGCAATAGTATATAGTGCAAAATCCCTGATGTAGACGACGCTGCTTGGGTCATAGGAGTGGTTTTCCAAAAACTTTCGCTGATGCTTGGATTTGGCCTTCTTCACGTTTGCTGAGCACATTGATGTAAACATTTGAAGCTCCCGTAGCTAACGCTCTCAATGCGAACACTGAGGCAGTGTTAGCGGAGAATTTTTTCAACCTTGACGCTAATAGCAGTCGTCCAGCGCAGCTTAGCTGGAACTTCCACAAACGTCCCGTGCTCCAATCTACAGCGTTACAAAACATCTTTAGTCAAACGTCGCTGTCCATGACGGGCGAGCTTCCATGGCGAGCGAGCGTCTACACGTAACAAGCGATGCACACCTCTCGGTGAACAGCACTTCATGCTCAGGACAGGCGATAACGCAATTATTAAAAAAAAATAAACGTAATCCACCTCAGAATGGGAGTATGCATTTCCAGAGTCGCCAAGAAAATCAAGCTCACCCAGAATTAACGCATAGTTCCATTTCGGCCGTAATTCACGGGCTAAGAGATATTTCCATCTACATTGCACCACACACACATGCAAAAAACAGCAGACAGCTCGCGCGGAGCGGCTTGCCATCATGAGTTTCTCATCGACTAAGTAAGAGCCAAAAAACATTAGTGATCACTGCGGCATTGGCATTGGAGAAATGCGTAGGCGTGACGTCACATTTTATGACGTCACACCAAGACGACGACATAACACTTCCACACTTTTCACGCCAACTGAGACTCGTGACCAGAAGTCGAGACCTTCAAACCGGAAGTCGATCATCACTTATCAGTACCTGACCGATAGCCCAATAGTCTTAATAAAGTTCCATCAATATGCCATCTGAGTATTTAAACTTCGCGCCACCCTTCGTTTTCAAAATTTGCTCCACGCCTTGACTCCGCTCGCAGTTCCGGTCACGAGGTGCCACACTTCCGGCGTTTTGAAATTTGGCGCCACTTTAACTGCGGCCCCGCCCACTTTTTGGGCACATTAGACTCTAATTACTTAATTAACCCACCTCAACCCCTTGATTTCCCGTATGAGATTTTTGATGCTCTATCTGATGGTACCATTCTTTTGGCATGAACCCATTCGTGCGGACAAGCACGTGATGACACGAAACCGCCCATTTTTTCGACAATTTTAGCTTTAATTAATGAACTAATTAACCGAACTGAACCCGCCAATCGCATAAACCAATTCGTTTGGAGGCAATCGTGCGGAGAATCTCGTGATGACTGCATTTTCCGCGCGTTATTAACAGCGCGGCGCAGACATAAGCGGTATATGATAAGTCGAGAGTCCGATGGTTCCCGCTGCTTACAACGCCGCTCACAAACGAGGATAGGAAGTTCGTCTGTGCGCAGATATTCTGCTCTACACACACCGCTCTCCTTCTAGAGGTTTATGAGACCAAATAAATAAAACACCATCGCGTAGACTTACCACGAGGAGACGATTAAGCTGGATTTCGTTTGGAAACGTAATCCGCGGGAGATCGCGCCGACAACACCAGCCATAACATACATCACACATCCGGGCACATAGTTGCCACCACACAATGATTTTCTGCTGTCATCGGCGTAAAGCACGGAGCAAAACCCCGTTTCACGGGCGTATATTTACTATTCGCACGCTAGTGGTGTGCAACATGTTCTGGTGTGCAAGACTACATAGGAAAATTTGTTAATAAGCTTTAATTCTCCACTCACACTTCAAAACCGTAATGTTTTCGCGAAAACAAAACCGAAACCCTACTGTTGATGTGCGCCGTGCCTTCCACTGATTAGTAGGTGGCACACTTTTCGAATAATGAAACAGTTTGCATAGGATAAATTCTAGGAAAACGAAGACGACGGATCTGTGCTGACGTGTGTCGCGTGGGCTCCCGCCTCGAAGCCACCTATAGGCGGAGAGAGTCAGCCCTCGGGCTCGAATCTTTCGGAAGACATCCGAACCGTCGACCTGCGCCTGCCGAAACCGGATTTCGCCAACCTAAGGACGCCTATTAGGCCAATTGCCGGCCGTTTATCGCCATCGAGGTAGGCCTAGCTCGCTACCTCACCGCCGGGAACTGAGCGCCCAGGCACCCGCAAGGATGGAATACGCCACGTATTTTCTCGTGAGTCACAGTCAAAAAGTACAGATTCAAACGAAACGTATTGAAGGCATCAGAAGCAGCGCTGCGCGTTCGGTACTTGTGTTCGTCTGTCCTTTCGCACTGTGGCTACCCTTATCGCAGCAAGTGCGCCTAACTCCTGTGCGAATACACCTCAAGGAAGATGGGCCATCTATACTCCATCTCAGTAGTTCCTTGCAGCCCTACCAAAGCTGCGAAGAGTGCACAGGCGACGTTCCGACGGTGCAAAATGTAGTGCCAAGATTAAATACGGATATAGACATATGCGATAGCGTGCTTTAAATTTCCCATCCGCCAAACGCTATTTCATATCGAGACGTACGCTCGCGTACGTTAATGCGTTAAGAATATGTCTACCGAGCGATGCACAGCAGCTCAGCACTCTAACCTCTGAGACCATTTTTCCACCCGTCTAGAGACCATCCACCTAAACAGGCGTCCACCAGCCCCATAAGCAACTTTCCCTGGCGGACTACGATCACTTAAGACGCACATAAACACTCACTTTCACCAATCTCCGCCACTTACACCGGATCCGCCGAATATTATACGCAGATACATGTCTCCAGTGGGGTGATATTCCTAAGTTCACACACATTGCATGGACATGCCCAGCTTAAACCAACCACTTAAAGCTGTCAAACGTGGCGCAGGAGCATTGGGAGGTGACGATGGCCAGCGGCATCCTGGAAGACCAGGAGGTGGTAGTCGCCATCGCCAAAGCGTCAGCCGGAGCCACACGGGTCTTGGACGGAGACCACCTGGTTCTGTTCAATCACCTCATTCTTTGCTCTCAATAAATGATCCTTCCTTCCTTCCTTCTTCCGCCGCGGTGGCTCAGTGGTTATGGTGCTCGGCTGGTGACACGAAAGACGCGGGTTCGATCCCGGCAGCGGCGGTTGAATTTCTTTGGAGGAGAAATTCTAGAGGCCCGTATACTGTGCGATCGCAGTGCACGTTAAAGAACCCCAGGTGGTCGAAATTTCCGGAGCCTCCACTACGGCGTCTCCATAGCCTTAGTCGCTTTGGGATGTTAAACCCCATGAAACCAAAAACCAACCTTCCTTCCTTCCTTCCTTCCTTCCTTCCTTCCTTCCTTCCCTTCCTTCCTTCCTTCCTTCCTTCCTTCCTTCCTATGGGAAGCATCGCGACTGATCGACTGATAGTATCAAAGAGCTGACACCTGCGTAGAGGTAAAAAGATATGTTTTCTTTCTCGTCGTCCACTCTGGGCGAACAAGTGGTACTGGAAGCTGCATTGTGACCACACGGTATGAAAGCCCCCACTCCGAACAGAAAATGAGCCGAGGTATCACATGTCTCATATGCCTAAACTCAGGCTGCAATGAAACACACTCGTGAAACTTCCCGGATAAACGCGATCGACGTAGGGCGGGACCACAGGTATCAAATTTTTCAGAGGCACCACAATCTGGTTTACTTAAGATTTATTGCACATTAGGAGAGCCCGGGAATTCCGGCTTTCAAAATATTAAACTAATGTGTACACCGACGGTTCCAATCAAAGAACAAGGGTTAATCGAAGTTATCTAAAGCACGTGTGAAAAGTGGGAATAACTGTGGTTATTCTCTCTTTTGCGTCTTTTGCGACACTAATACGATAGGTAAGAGAAGCTGATTTTTTTTTTCAGCCGACAATGAAAATCATGGAAGGGTAGCTCTGGCGGCTGCACGAGCCGCATAGCGGTCAACTCTTGCACCTGAGGGCGCTGTTTCCCCACAGCTACACGCGCTCCACGAGGGCTTCCTCCAGAAGAAGCTGAAGACAGCTAGGATGGAAGCAAGGCCTCCGGGAGAAGACCCACTTTCCCCCGATTGACGGCGGTCGCCCCACGACTCGCACTCCCATCCTGCGAAGTAAGCGCCTGCAATCGACAGGCACCTGCCTCGGCTGCGCATGCGGGGTCGCTGTGCCCACAGCCATCGCCGCGCTGGCCTGGTTCGCTGTCCACTGGTCCGCCCAGCGGATCAACGCGAGTGACCCCGGGACGACGTTCTGCTGCTCCAGCGAGGCAGCCACGCTGTTCGCCGCCATCGACAACAAGCAGCAGCCCTGCACAGATTTCTTCGCGTACATCTGCAAGAACGCCCTCGAGGACGGCCTCGTACAGCGTGACGTGGCACGCGACTTGCTGGTAAGCCATTTGCCCACGTAGACTACACGTGGTCAAATGTGTAGGGGAATCCCCCAAGGTATAGTAGGTAAGTAACAAGGGAGTAATTACTCATTGACGAGGACCAGGGCAATTTTTTTTTAACTGTGAAGTTTCTGAGAAAGCCGTATAGCTTTCCTTTGTAGCCGTTTGGCTGCGCTCGGGTGGATGTCGGTAAGTAATTACTCCCTTAGTACAAATCTACTCTACCTTGGGGGATTCCCCTAAACATTTGACCAACACAGTTCCCACTTCGAGTTATCGATCAATTCGCTCTCGCCCTACTTTAAGCTTGTCGTCCCGGTTAGCTCAGTTGGTAGAGCGACTCCTCCGGTGAAGCGGTGGTCCCGGGTTCGAACCCCAGACCAGGACGAATTTTAGAGCGCAGCTCTTTGGCGTCCGTTCCTGGGTTTCGCGTCGTCGTCGGCGTCGTCGTCGGCCTCGTAACCAGCTCCGCCCCCCTTTCATCCGCAGCTGGGGTTGACTCACTATCGGCGTCAGCGGCATCAGTCAGTCGCTGCTATCTCTTCCCTCCTCCCTTTATCGTGTTGTCCGCTTGCTGCGCGCGCTTCTGCCCCCATCGTTTGCCGCTGGGTGTACACGCCGCCCCCCTCCCCCCTCTTCCTGCGAGTCTCCGGTTGTCAAAGCGCCGGCTCGAACTTAATTCCTTTCTTCGCTCCTCCTCCAATGCAACCCCTGTGCGGTGGCAATCAGAGAGCCAGATCGGTGGCGGCGGATCTGTATATGTGCACCGCCCGAGCCGAAATTGCCGCTGCCGTTCGCCCTGTGCGGTGGCAATCAGAGAGCCAGATCGGTGGCGGCGGATCTGTATATGTGCACCGCCCGAGCCGAAATTGCCGCTGCCGTTCGCCACTGCGAAATTATCTGCCAGTTCTTTCTGAGCCATGAGCGAGACGACCGATGCAAGTCCTCCGTCTTCTAAAAAAAAATTCTGTGATAGCGCATACATGTGTTGCTCGATTTCTTTGCCTCAATCTATCGAAAAGGTGAAACAGCTTATTTGCTGCGCTCAAATTTCGCATTAGAAAGTAACGTAATCGTCGGTAATTTTTTTCTTTAACTGCGAAGTTTCAGAAAAAGCTGTATAACTTTCCTTTGTAGCCGTTTGGCTGCGCTTGGGTGGATGTCAATTATTAATTACTCCCTTATTACGGAGACTACATTTCTCGAAAAACGTAGCAGCACGAAAAAAACGGGCATGAAATAGACCCACAAACGACAGGATTAATGCTGCAGTTCCAACTGATGGAGAGAGGGTCTATCCACGTACGTAGAGGAAAGGGGGAGAAAGCCAGGTGGGCGGATGAGACTAAGAAGTTTGCGGTGGTGGTGGTGGTCAAAAACCGTAGTATTGAAAGAGAGTTTGAGGGTCAGAAAACCCCGCTGCATGGTCGGTATGGCACACCGCACGACGAGGCCCCGTCTCGCGCCCGCTTTACTATATCCCTTTGGGACTCCAGTGTGGAGCAGTTGAGGAGGGCAGTCTCCCATGCCTCTCAGGTGGGGGTGGGTGAAGGGGGAAGGTGAGGATTCTGAGTACATGCCCACACCATGTGAAAGATATCGCAGATCTCTCCACAGTGCGGGCAGCGCCTATCTGTGTTCGGATCGAAGTATTGTGCAATGGCAGGACAGAGAAGAGTTCCTGTCTGCAGGCGCCCCAGAGTTCGCTCCTCCGCCTTACTCTACTCAGCCCCTTGGCAGGTGCCGGGTAGAGGCGGTGGCTGTCGCAAAAATGAATTAGGATTTCGCGGAACCGCAGAAGCGGTTTATCAGCTTCTGATCCAGGACAGCTAGGATGAGGAGCCCGGTGTGTGAGCGCTCGGGCGGCCGCCAGGAGCCCAGATCACTTTTGTGCGAGGGTGACCGGAGGTAGCGCGTCTTAGAATTTGGGAGGCAAGAGGTGATATTTCCCCTGCAAGATAATGTTCACAGGCCCGGCGAGAGTCTGTGATAACCGTCCTCGATTTTGGATCGGCGGCAGCGAGAGCTATTGCGACTTCCTCCGCTCGGGATAAGGTGGCGGCAGATGGCACAAGAGTAGGTGATGTGGAGAGTTATCAGACAGCCCTTTATCCTGCAGTGGGTGTAGTTAGGCTGGTAACGATGATTTAGGAATTTTATAATTTTTCTTTTGTGCGTACCGCCTACGGCGTACTCGGCAGTTTCCCAAAACGAAATGGAAAAAAAATTGGCAGTGGTTTAACTCTGGTTAAACCTGTAGGATTGCGAAAGCAACGAGGAGTGAGAGAGAGAGAGAGAGAGAGAGAGGCGATGGAGAGCGCGCGGCAGCGGCGGCGGCCCCGCCACGCTAGCTCTCCGCTTCTACTCCGCATGCGCCACTGGCGAGGGCGGCGGCGGCACCTCTGAGTCACCCGCGCAGCGACGGCGGCGGCGCGTCAGCTGTGCTCCGTGTGACGTCGTTGCTCCTCGCGCATGCGCAGTATGGCCCTTCATCAGTTCCGCGAAATGGCTCGGCGTCTCGGGAAGTGTTGCTTTCGCAACAAAAGCGAGTTGCCTGCTAGTGTTAGTTGGCAAGTTCAGGCGAAATTTTTGAGTAATTCTTGAGTGTTTAAGCGCCCGAGTTGGCAACTTCTGCTGCAATTAACTCCAAGCCATCGTTTCGAAGCCGTTGGGCGCAAACCTACAACGGTCACATGACTTCCGTTGACCAGTCACAACTAGCGCCCACTTCCTTAACCACAAAGGTTAGGTTTTAATTCCCTACCAAATGAGCGCGGGGGTGTTCTCATTTGGCATGCAGTACGGATGGTGAGGCCCTTTACCCCGGACAGGCTCCCGGAAGTACATGACAGTGCAGTTCCCGTTGGATATCCGTCAACCATAACATGTATGGACGTGTCACCAACGGACTAAAGAGCTGCTACGGAAAGGAATGCCTCTGCACTGCGGCATGAAACGGCCAAGTGTTGAGACACATGTGGCAAACGAAAACATTATCATCGGTTTAACATTCCTCGACCTTGTCCTATCGTTAGTACTGAGCTGCCCACAAAACACCCCTCAAAATATAGCTATTGACGACTATGGTCTTGATTTCCACTAGATGTCCTTTGCCTCAGTGAATCACACAATGATGTAACGCGAATCTCCTTGAGTGGCCGCGTTTCGGGAGAGGTGGGTTCCTGCAAAATATCTTTGCAAGTTTCTTAGCAGATCTTTAATGAGGCGCATAGCTCTGTACCACTGTTTTCTTCTTGCAGTGGGACATCACCTCTGACATCATCAAGGGCACCCAGGACTACGGCAGTGAGGCTGCAGCCGCACTCCACACCCTTTACACATCCTGCGTCAAAGAGATATGGCAGGAGGACCTGCGAGCCAGGGACGTTGCGGCGGCCGTGCTAGAAATCGCCAACAGCACCACGCGAACGAGCGGCGAAAGCTTACTTCGCTTAGCCCTTGCGGTGGATAAGCGGTACCACCTGCCGTTCATCTTCGAAGTAAGGAACTTACCCGGCCAAACAACCCGGCTCACGTTCGCTAGGGGGACACCTCGAGTCGCCGACCACGAACGTGAATGCGATTCTTCCTGCTACGACGTCACGCTCTCCGTCCTTAATTCGCACTTCGGCACTAATTACACCAATGCGGACATATCGAAGTGGAAACAGCAATTGCCTCCTAGTGTCCGAAGACGAACATCCGTGTCTTTGAGAGAGATTAGCGAAGCTTTGGACCATCTGGAACCGTCCCATCTCAAAGCCATACTCCTCGATTACTTTATAGATGTTGAACGCGTGAGTATACAATCTTGGCCATAGAAAAAAATGGCCTATTTGCGGACATTCGGCTTCTGAGAGACGCGCAGAATCAGCCGTGGGCGTTGTTCTACTTGTTGCTTCTTGTCGCTCTCGAAGCCATGAACTACATTCAACAGGGCAGCACGCTAAGTTCACCTAATATGCGTAGCGAGGAAGTCTGCCAAAGTCACGTGCACCTCAACTTCCACCTATGGCGCATTACGTACGTGGCGTCGCTAGCGAGTCCCGCTAAAGACAACCAGCTGCATAACATCCTCGAGGCCACGCGGCGACGATTTATTGACTATGGCCCACTTCGGCGGTTGGTGGCGGCCGGAAACGACACTCAGCACTTCCGGTCAATAGTCGGCAACATATCGCTCATGCTGCCTGGCGACCTGGTCTTCCGGGAACCAGCCGTGCCGCACATGACCTCCCGGGGCTTCGCCCGGAACTTCTTCTTGGCTCTGAACTTCGAGTTCGAAGCTAAGAAGGAGACGGTGCGACGAGGTGTCCCCTGGTTTGGAGACAATCCCGACAACAGAGCTGCGGACCGCATGTTCTTTGCGGATGAGACCACTCTGTACGTGTCATCTCTGGGCTACGGATAGCTGAGTTCCGGTACCGTCGACCCGCTTTTCGCCGATGCTGCCGTGATTGCGAGTCGCATGGCCGCCGTGCTGTGGATTAAACTGGTCGGCTGGAAGGGCTGGTCACGAGAGACAAAGGCGGCCCTACAATCGCACAGGTGATGTATATTACTCGGACGTTAATTCCGAAAGAAAACAATCGCTGCGTGCAAGAACGCTGAAAGAAAGGGTTCTTGTACGGATCAGGCTGTTTTTGTTACGGCTTCCATCACATTCGAGATGAAATTTGGACTATTCCTAGTATGCTAGAACGTGAAAGCCGTCGCGCTGGCTCAGTGGCTATGGCGCTCGGCTCCTGAACCGAAAGACGCGGGTTATATCCCGGCCGCGCCGGTCAAATTTCGATGGAGGCGAAATTCTAGACACGCGTACTGTGCGATGTCTACCAATATCCCTCCAGAGTTTGCCAATATCCCTCAAGAGAAAAGTATACAACCGCTGTATCTTACCGGTACTCACTTATGGGGCAGAAACGTGAAGGCTAACAAAGAGGGTTCAGCTTAAGTCAAAGAGAACGCAACGAGCTATGGAAAGAAAACTGATAGGTACAACGTTAAGAGATCGGAAGCGGGCGGAGTGGATGAGAGAACAAAGGCGCGTTAATGACATCCTAGTTGAAATCAAGAGGAAGAAGTGGGCTTGGGCAGGGCATATAATGCGAAGGCAAGATAGCCGCTGGTCCTTAAGGGTAACGGGGTGGATTCCAAGTGAAGGCAAGCGTTGCAGGGGGCCTCAGAAAATTAGCTGGGCGCATGAGATTAAAAAAATTGCTGGAATACGGTGGCCGCAACTGGCGAAGGAGAGGGTTACTTGGAGAGACATGGGAGCGGCCTTTGCCCTTCATTGGGCGTAGTTAGGCTGATGATGATGATGATGATGCGGTCAAACCGTTCGAATCATGAACGAGACGACAGCGGTCTGTCACCGGAATGGTTAGGATTTCCTTCAGCTGACAGTGAACCGAGCAAGCAGTACTTGAGAGAAGACTTTTAAGTACTACTAAACAACCGAATTCGGGAACAAAAAAAAAACGAATGCTGATAATGCACTCGAAATGTACACAAGCAAGGTTATTGATGATTTTACTCGACAAGGAATCGTGTAGTGAGTAGGCTTATACCCAATGGGCATTGGAACTCTTTCGGACGTCCCGCGGACGTCATGAACGTCCGCTGTACATGTATGGGAGTTTTAATGTCCATTGGGTAGTCACTCATTGGCAGTAACGGGAAGGTGCTGCTGACAGCAAACTGTGGAAAATTGAGTGAAGTATGCGCATGTTTCACTCTTTTAAGGTTATCTCTGTCGATGCTTTTCATGCAGGGAATGCGTGCTGAGCGCCTCACGCGCAAAGTACCTCGTATCCGTGCACCCCGTGGTGGAGCTCAAGATGAGGCTACAAGTCGCCGCCATTGTCGGGGCTGCAGGTAGTGCCCATGGCGAGGCCGCCACACCAGTGGCCGCCAGAGCTAGCTGGTACACGATGCAGGACGCCTGGAGCCTCTACCGGATGTCGGAAGCCCAGTACTTCTACGCCCGCTTCGCCTACTACCGTTGCAGCACCTCATCGCAGGCTAGAGCCTTGGTGAACGAACTTGTAAGGAGCAACATTGACTTTGCCACAGCGTTTCAGTGCGCGCACAACAAGTACTTGGTTGAACAAGGTGACTGCGTGAACATTACTGTGCAGAACAGTTGACACTGATTGATGTGAGCGTGAGGTTGTTAAGGACCTAAGCGCCTTGTTATGTTGGTGGATCTTTTTGAGTGCCCACCCTGGAAGTCGTTTTTTTTGTCTTCTTTGGAGAGGATCTAGGTCACTTTGCATATGTTTGACCACCACACTTTAGATATATAGAATCGTATGATTATCTAATTGCTCTTTTTCAGTTATGTATGCTGCTTACGATTATTCAGCTTTATTATTTTTTTTTTACATTTACGAGGCATCTCCAATTTGTTATATCTACAAAGGTTTATTCAGACAATGGTACATTTCTCGTCACGAGCTATTCCACCCTTTGAGGTTGCTAGAAAAACGTATCTGCTTACGCGGTCAACCGCACGACGGAATATTGTAGCATGCAGTTTCCGTAAATTAGGAGTGTGAAAATAACTCTCCATTTAATTTAAGATTCGTCATTTTTTTTCAATACAGCTATTCTCACGAGTCAGCTTTAGTGATCAGCTTTCTTATCAGGCTTCAAATATGTCGAATTAAATTTTCCGCGTTTGCAGTGTTCATGTGCTGTCAAAATATGCTCTGTGACCTTCCGCTGGCTAAGGACGTCCAGAATCTGAGCCTTCCAGTGAAGCTCACCCTTGTTCCTTCAATAACATTTATTCGCGCTGGCTTTCAGGGCTCGTTTTTTGGTCGCAGGTACTGCTGGACCTTATGTGGCTTCACTAATGCAGGTTACACTTAAGATGGAAAGGACATATTCAGCTTTCCAGTAGATCTGGGTTTTAGGGATAGTGGAAGCAAAATTGACGCACCTGCTATAGAGACGAGCAAAACAAGACTGGAATATTTCCCCAGCAGCGCAGATAATGGGCTCAGTATTGGAAATGCATTGGCAAAGGCCAGTCTTACTAAGAACCAATACAAAACCATCTATTTATAATATCGAGTTGATTACTGGCGCCACTTGGGTTGGTGGAGCGAAAGCAGGATGGAGAAATTACGCCAAACGGCACAGAATTCGAAGTAGTATAACTTGCAACATAGAAAAATAGCCTTGAATGGCTTTTAACGCAAAATGAGCAGAACAGGATTGAAAGTTTAAGAAAGGAGGCGGACGCCCTCAAGAGAAATAAAAAATTAACCACTTTATTTACTGGGAAGGTGGCTCCCACCACCGCCCTGCATAAAGGGGATGCCAAAAATCCAGGGGGGCACTTTGCTGACCTAAAGTGCGGCGATGAGCAAGGCGTAGGGCCCGTTCGGCCCTACGCCTTGCTCATCGGTAAAGTGGTTTTTGAGGGAAGGAAATGTATCTGTCTCGCATATCTCGGTGGACACCTGAACCTCGCCCTAATGGAAGGAAGGACGATGGGAGTGAGCGAAGGCACCGTATTCACTAGACGCGCTTTTGTTCATTCCAAAGCATCGAGCTGACATGGCGGAGTGGTTAGCGTGCTCGTCTCGCACTCCGGCTACCCTGGTTCCATTCCCTAACTCGACCAATATCCATCATTGCTCACTCATTTTTTAGTTTATTTATTTACTTGTGGCATCACTATACCATCCCTTTAACTGGTTGCATGGTTACTAGCCAAAGTACAGTTGGCCCTGTTTGAAATTCGCGCACTGTGACGTCACGACCATTTCGACCAATTGAAAAGCGTGCCATTTCTGTCGACGACTCGTGCTTACAACGGTGAGCCATTAAAGGCTTCCGCATTAATATTTTAGTATTTACCTAACCTTATCTCTCTATCGGTGAGCATGCTTGCAGCTTGCGCACTTTCGGGGCGCGTTTGGCGTTATGCTAAATGTCTCTAATTCCGACGTTAACAAAAATGGGCGGCTAAAATTTGAGGCATAGAGTAAGGAGCACGGATACAAAACGCTGACACAAAACACGCCATGACCAAATGCTCAAAGTTGGATTTGGTGCTTGGGAAGGACTTTTGACTGTCTGTCTTTTAGTCTTCTGGTTTTTTAGCCATATTAGTATTTTACCTATTCTTCGTTTCATTGTTAATGATGTTCCATATACACCATTTTACGAGGAGCGGGCAGGAGAGGAAGAAATCCTCTCAAACACGTGCGCTGCGCGACACCCCAGTGTTGCCGTCCTCCCCTGGGCTGATAATCCGGCGCGCGGAGCAACTTCCGTGGCTGCTTAGCTACCGGTAAAGCGCGTGTTTGCGTCTATACAACAAAGGCAGCAATGTTGTAGAGAACACCAACGTCTTCTAGGCATCATTGTTTTATTGTCGGTTGCGGAAATAGTCGACGAAAGTAGAAAAAAACAAACGCCGCCAGTATGTACGCGCACCATGTTATGCGAAGGTCTCAGCACGTCTGCGGTATTCATTTCTTCACCGCTTTTTCGCCCGTCCCGAGTTGCATTGGCAGTGGACGTAGTTGAAGAAAAAATACTTGCGCCAACAAAAAGCTTACACGTTAGCGCACTTTGTGCACGAAATGCAGAGAGAAACAAACCCGCTGCCTGTGCCTAATATCGGGCGCGGAACGAAGCGCAGCGCCTGGGTTTCCAAATTATACTCTGTGTATAATTTTAAGAGATCAGGTATTTGGACGGCCTTGGCAGAGCTCTAATTCAGCAGTACACTATGTGAGGACTTCACAAATTTGGCCACAACTTCGTTTCGCCGCCGCACGTGATCGTCAATATCAGTAGCGTGTGGGCATCGCCACCTGAAAAAAAATAAACATGTCGTTAGTGCAAAAAAACTTATTTGCACATCGTGGCATGAATAGAAGCGGTGACATGAACTTTTACCCAACTGCAGAGTGAGGAAAAATACAGCCATGGAAACGTATGAAAAAATACACGGCATGCACAGGACGTTAAACTCTGCCATGCATTGTAATAAATTATTCGACTGAAATCGCATCGAATGCACTGTAAAAAAAAATCCACACTATGCATAACCGTGCCAGAGATACAACAGACGCAGCGACTTGAGCAGTGCCCCGACCCGATTGAGATTGGAATTTCCAACACAGGTGCGGCGATTCTGCCTGTCAGTAAGTGGTAATAGCGTTCCATTAGCGTACCAACCTATTAGATTGTGTAATCGCACATTTTCTGTTATTTGTGCACCAGTGAGTACTGGCGGGAGTAGAGAAGGCGAGAATGTGAATTGCTTTCAGTCAACTGGCTTGTATCGCTCGCAGTACGAACAGCCCTACGCAAGCGGCAGGAGGGGCCGAATTTCAATTTCATCGCGTGTATCTCCGCAAACAAACATTCTATTCATCAGAAGTAGGTTCGTTTCGGTCATGTACTCGCTGTTTCCAAAACGTTCAGTTTGTAAACGGGGTACTCTGTCGCAAGCTCAGCATCTAAACTGTCACACTCACCATGTCCAAGCAGGCAGCGAAAGCGTTCATGAAAAACTGCGCTCCACAAAAACTAGATATTCATTGCTCTCCGCGATCTTGTGTTTCAACACATTTTGCTTTCGTTTTTCTAACATGCAACACCGTGCCGAATTTGCCCTACAGGCAACCGGCCACAAAAACTACACGCGTCAACTGCGAGCCTGGCACTCACCGATGCTGATCGTTCGCTGCGTCGAGGACTGGTCGCTTGCTCCCAGTTGGTTATTGCAGGAGCTAATGGCATAGCACACACGAGGATGGACACGAGGCGAACGCCCACCCAAAATTTCTGGGCTTGGCAGGAATAAAACGGGCGAATGACACTTTCAGAGATCGCACGCTGCTTCGGCTGCAGCCCACGGTTTGCAAATTATCAGCCCACGATGGCGTCGGCGGTAGGCGGCGCTCGAGTAAAACAAACATGGCGGCGCCCAGCTATCGAAACATGGAGGAAGGAAAGAAGTTTTCCTTCCTCCATGTTACAGTGTACTAGAAGTTTTACAGTGGCTCGAGCGGAGGCGCCTCCTATTGTGCGCCGCGTACCCTGCTTTGGAAGAAAGTAGCGGCGGCGCTGTCGTCGCCCGCACTTGAAGCGACTGCGCGCGCCTTCTGCTCCCGCAGTTGCGTGTCGATGTTTGCGTCGTGGTGTGTTGCTCCGTGCGTGCGTTTTCTGCATCAGTGCCTCCCAAGCGGCGGCTAAACCACTGTTATGCACCAGGTTGCACAACTGGCTACGCGAGAACAGCACAGGAGCGTAAGTTATCGCTTTTTAAGGCTCCGAAAGACGAACAGCAAAGGCTTGCTTGGCAGCGAAACCTCCACAGGCTTGACAAGCCGCTTGACGCTGATTGTGCTGTTTGTGAATTGCACTTTGAAGCTAATCTAATTTTGAAGGATTATGTCCATGTGATAAATGGAACTGAAGTGAGAATTCCGAGGGGGACCCCGACATATCAACCAAGCTGTTGTGCAGTGGTCGGCTTAAAAGTGGACATATTGTGCAGTAAAACTCATTGTTGTGGTCTGTGAAAACTTTGTTTGTTGTTCATGACTGTGCCAAGCACCTGTGCGTACCAAGTAGTAGTAGTAAGTGCAGTGCAAATTCCTTGTGATACAGAAGCATAGATGAAGATATTAAATGCTTTGAAAAATAATGGAATCTCCCTAATAAACCAAGAACATGTATCCAGTACCACACATGGTATTCAGGTGCGTCACGTCCCCTACCCCGCGCGTGCGCACGCACGCACGCACACACGCAGCACAAATAGAATAGCGCCACGACACGGCGTAATTAAATGCCGCAGCTAGTTCCGAGGCTGGTTACAGAGGGAGGAGGTCGTATGAGTCACGGTGAGCAATTTTAACATTTTGACAAAGCGTATTTCTTTCAAAATGCTAGTAAGGAGACAATATTAATCGCCTTTTCATTTCACTTACGGCGAACTACCTTCTTTATGTGCTCTTGTCTCATGGTCGGTGGTATCTTGATCATAGACAGGGAATCCTTTTTATTTCGTATTTAATGGCGCTTGAAAGCGAGGACGCAAGCACATATTTTGCGTGAAGCGCACCGTCAGTGAGATGAAATTTACCATACAAAGAGTATGAGCGAAGCGAGGAATGTATATTGCATTCAGCTATACAGCTGAGCCGCCCGCGAGAATCGTAGTGAGCGTTTGCAAAATCACTTTTTTTTTTCATTTTGCTCGTTCATGGATAAAACAGGGTCAATACTAATCAAGGCAAACTGCAACGAATACCACCGCGAAATGTGAAGCGGCTGTCCCCGGCCAGACAATTACGGAACTCTTCGGTCCGCCAGCGACAGCATCGGAATATTTCCACATGCACAACGAAGCTACACGGGACAGAAAGCGGAAAGCAAACATTTTTGTCCCTTAGTAGTTTTGCATCCCTTCGTGGTGGTAAACTTGAATCGCCTAAAACATCGGCGGAAGCGGTGTCCTGCAAGCGCGACGGCCGCCTGAAAGGTGCCGCGGCTGACGCGCTTTCAAGTGCGGGCGACTACAGCGCCGCCGCAACTTTCTTCCGCTCGAGGCCCTCTGCAGCGGAGGCGGTCGCGCCACTAGAAATATTCTAGTTCACTATATCCATGTATCGAAACTACTCTCCCCCCCCCCCCCCCTTTAATACCCTCCAAAGATGGATATTGGTATGCTGAATAAATAAATAAATCTGTGTTGGGCGGTAATAAATTTCGAAAAGTGCTCAGTGATGTGTTTAGAGTTAGGAAAGTGTTCGTGTATTGCAGCAGTGCCCACAGCCTATGGGCTGTCGCCACCTGAGGAGGTGCGTATTTGATTTCTCCCTCGTGTTGGATTGCACATGGGCAAAAACACGTTCAGCTTTGAGACGCTGAACTCACGGCATACTTCCTAAAATAACCACTAGTCGTCCTTGCTCAGTCCATTATGATGTTTGCAGCGCAGTATGCGATGCAGATGTAGCCAGGGTATAGGGAAGCGCACCTGAAGTTTGCTCCCACTGCACCAGCGCCACTTCTCCCCTGCCGGTCATTTTGGCGTTCCTGTCCGGGCACGTCGCGGGCGGAGCGCATTGAGCCAGCAGCCTGTCGACTGGTACGCGCGTGCTGCTCGCGCCGCTGACACTCTCTCTTTCATTGTGAGCACGTGCCGTCCTGCTCGCGGGCGCACAAAAGTGTTGTTGCCGCTCGCTGTGAATTCCGAGACGTTCTAAGAGTGGAGAAACTTGTTGTGTCTGGGGCTGTCAAAATAGTTCTCTGAACATCGACGGCCAAGGACTGCCCGTGGAATTCTACAGATTTCCTGGACATGTTCTACATTCTTGGGGGAAAAAATAATTTAATATTGGAAAATTGTAACGTACAGTAACGGAAATATTGAAGGTAATGGTCCACCCTTTCTATATGCAGCAAAATCTTAAATATTTTTCATCGCTCGTATCGAGCAGTTGACGATAGGAAAAACGTTAATACGAAAAAAAATGCAAGCCTATCGATGGGCGATTGCTATAGTGAACTCTTCCAGTATATGAAAAAAAAATGCGTTCATACACTTGTTTTTACTAAAAAATGTTTTTGTCCGGAATTGTTGGGTATGAAGTGGATGAGAACGAGAAACGGCAGGCCTCGATAACTGCTGTGGGCAGGGTGAAGTAAGCTTTTTCCTGTTGCTAAACACGTTTGGCATGTTGCACGCGTAATATTATTTCTGAGCAGTTTTGGCTGTAATTCACTAAGCATGCAGTGTTAAGTAAAGCTCGCGCTAACGAAACTCATTTCTTTTGCCATTTTTTATTTTGGAGACTGACCACAGCTAGCGGCATTATGCAGACGCGTGTGAGGCAAGGTCAGTGATCGCCTCATTGTTCCGACTTGTGACGCCTGGCTCAATTTTCGAAGCTGCTTTACATGTACAAAATTTCTAAAAACAAAAATAATCAAAATGTTTGCTTGCACATGAATGAGCGTTTGCATATGAGCGATGGCTCTGCAAATAAATTGTTTTGGGGATGCGCGTGCGCTGTAATCGGCATTAAAATAAATATACCAACCGCTTATCTTCGTTGTAGCGATTGACCAAACTAGAGCATTTTTTCTCTTTCCGTACATAGCAAGAAGCTGGTAGGCGCTTTTCGTGAGTGTTTTCGTTTTTCTCCTCTGCCTCGCGTGTCGCCTTAAGGCCACTTTATTTTAAGTTAAAATAAAAATTATCTCCATTATTATTCAGCGAAACACGTAACAAAATCCTTATTATTTGGCCAACAAACCTGCACGCACCTAACTGCTCAGCCACCCAACGAAATTAAGCATCTTGCGAAGATGGCCGCGCCAAAAAAAATGGTATTTACCTCAAATACCACGTCTTAAATGACCTCGTCATTTACTTGCGATACACATTTCGCCGTTACGGTACTGGCTTTTTCGTCAACAATCTGCTTCACGTAGTGGGCCTGATCCACTAGCAGTTCATTTTTCAAATTTGCGCAGCGAAAAAAAAAATTACTGTCCACTATTTCTTTTAACCTACATCTCAGAGCGTACTGCCGCGACAGAAAGAAATGCGAACAGCGCAGTGCCTAGGCGCTCCGCTGTTGAAATTTATAATACACAAATACGCTAGAGACATCTGTGATACAATAATGTACCACTCTAGCGTCTTTTTGTTACTACCGAGATAAAAACGCATTGAAGATAAATTCCGACTGCGCAGCGCGTGGGCGCCGTGCTGTCCGCATTTTTTTCTAGCGCCCCTGTACATTTTGCTAATCCTCTGAAGCTCGTCAGCGTTCAAGCACGAGGGAAAAAGCTCGCGTCTGCACAAAGAGATTTGCAGGCTGGCCAACACGTGCAAAGTACGTGCAGAACTGGCTTTTTTTCAGGAGAAAGCGCGCTGCTCGCCCAGCTACTCAATGGGAGGGAGACCCGGGTTTGCCCGGACAAAAGTGCGGAGTCGCCCGGAGAGGGCGCTTTCCAGTGGCGTCCGCAGCGCCCCCTGCGAAGCTGCGGTCCCCTATACCTGTACATATCCCTGCGTGTCGCACGGCACATCTGCACGCGTCATAGAGTTTCTTACTATTACCTAGAGGGAAAGCTGGCGGCGCTGCACTGCAGCCACCATGGACGCCCAAAGCATCATGGGGCGGTGAGCTACTTGTTGCGGGACAATCGTAGTTTTTCGGGAATACATAGTGGCACTACTAAGACGTTTCATTCCGAAAACGCTGTTTGTGTGTGCGCAGACGACTTTCGCGCGAACGCAGTGTGCAAAAACCATAGTAGTGAAACCACAACGACACACAACGCCAATAAAAGGTTTCACTTTTCTAAAATGCCATTAAAAAACCTTTTGAAGTATTTAAGCCACAACATCTTTTTTGAAAACATATTTACTTTTAAAAGTGCGCCTGTTGAGCACAAAATATTAGTTTTTATAATGTTCAATACTTGGCCAATAGGAGAGCGAATCGTCTCTTATTTTGGGCAAACTTTACACTTAAATGCTTTTCTGCTCGTTTGTTGTAATTGTTAGACAAGATATTGAATGTTAGGGCGTTTTTAGTTATCAAACAGCTTTATTTTTCTATTATTTTTTGGCCAAAAGTTGCAGTTCCGCAACAAGTAGCTCACCGCCCCATGATGCTTTGAGCGCCCATGGTGGCTGAAGTGGTCTCGAGGGGTCGCCATGCAAACTCCCATAGACGGGCTGCCAGCTTTCCCTCTAGGTAATAGTAAGAAACTCTATGGCACGCGTAAGCAGCCGCTTGTGAATGACCTCGTTGGCTGTCTTTCATTCTCGCTGGGCTTGTTTTCTGACTCGCATGTCCTCCATATCAAAAAAAAAAAAAAAATAGGCGGCGATTCGACTTGGCCGAACCGAGTTAACGTACCGAAAGCTGTGGTGCGAAGCTCTCGGTTATATACAACTCCCGACGGTGACGTCACACTCCATTACGCCATAATCACGTGGCATCACGCGAAGGTCACGTGACTTATTCCACACCTCCACACCAACTGTACGGTCAAGGGTGAAAGGCTAAGCGCCATAACCACTGAGCCATGCGGCGGTTGATCCCAGCCGCGGCAGTC
Source organism: Amblyomma mixtum (assembly GCF_055824585.1). NCBI lineage: Eukaryota > Metazoa > Arthropoda > Arachnida > Ixodida > Ixodidae > Amblyomma > Amblyomma mixtum. The sequence goes on from NC_143020.1 coordinate 103,134,883, forward strand.
GAATTTCGGTGGAGGCGAAATTCTACCTGCGCACCTACCTGCACGCTGGCCTACGTGCTGCGGGATGTCAGAGCCCGTTAAAGAACCCCAGGAGGTTGAAATTTCCGGAGCCCTTCGCTACAGCGTCCCTCATATATCCTGAGTCGCTTTAAACACACAAAAAACAAAAAAGGGTCAAAGGCCAAGGGTCAAGGTCAAAGGACAAGGTAGAAGCGTATAGCAACACCGTCCATAGCTCAGCCAAGGTCATTCAAGGCCGGCGGTTAGTCACGCGAAGTGCGACTTAGATACAGTCTTTGTCAAAAGTTTCGAGCCCAGGCGGTTCACTTCTAAGCTTTATATTGGGACTCCAGGAGCATTCATGGAAGTCCTACCTATTGCAGGAGGCAGTAGCAGAAATCTTCTCATGTCCAGGAAATTTGGAGCGCTAGAGATCCATTAAGAACGGCACAGTGTGGCTCAAAAGAAAACCCCCTGGGCTCCAAACTTTTGACAAAGGCTGTACCTTAGTGCAGCTTTGGCTACAAAACGAGCGTATGCCAAATCATTGCAGTCTGAGCTCTCCTTTCATAGCCGAAGCGATGTGTTCATCTAAATTTTTGCAAGTAGGTGTCACGGCGGCCACAGTTTTGAAGTCTATCTGCAGTCTCGTGGACTCACCAAATCTATTTGTTCTTCGCTTATACGCGCGTCACTGTTGCATATTGATGCGTTGAAGAGTGCGACCATGCATTGTATAAGTTCTTGTGCGTAGTATTGCGCTGTAATAACCCCTATTAACAGCAATAGGTAGGCTTGCGCGTAATATTTCTTTATAATATCTGTGCTGGTCTCCACTCTATTATTCAGAAAAGTTACTGAAGCGTACCGTTATTGTAAGTTGAGCGCAACTGGAAAAGCTGTGTATCAATTTCCCTGAATATCTGGCACCTGGGGCTCTATGGTAGATTCGGAAAAAAGCCAGATCTAGAAAATATTTCCTAAAAAATAAATTCGCCAGCGTCGCGCATGTCATTTGCAGTCCTTGGGCTCCGATTATTTTTCTAAATCAACGGAGCTGCAACGCTTGAAGCGGACTGCTATTCAAAGTCTCCCAGTCTGCTTGGACAACAGACCAACGTCAACCGCGATGTTTACTTTTTTACGATTCAGCATGTCAATGACACCAGACGTGCTCTCTAATCTGCAGACAGGATGGGTCAGCTATGCTCCAAGGAATACATCGTCATTACACACAATATCAAAAGGGAAAATAAAACGGTGCTCGACACCACTTTCCGGTGATAAGCCAGGCGAAACTTTCCATTTTCCTTCATAAAACTTTTCAAGACGAAAACACCCTTGCGCCAAGCTGTAGGACAAGAGAAAGGGGTCTCAGGCGCGCGCCGCTCCGCGTCCGAGCCGGGAGACCGTCGGGTGTGACATGAACAGCCGGATTACGACGCCATTGGACAGATGGCGCCACATACCCTGGCGGTGCTAAACAGCACTGAAACGTACCGGCCGCGTTCTCCAAACCGCCATTTCAAGCGTGGTCGTAAGTGTTCCGCAAGAGACTTCGGCACAGGTACCGTGCGGAAGCGGTGAGTTTTCAGATCTTTCTTTCACGGTTGTACTGTGGTCACCGCACCAATTCTACGACCAGCAGGCGCTGGTTACACCACGGGACATGTAAAGCGCGAATAACGGCGCTCCGTACAAAGAACCGAGAAGAGCAAGCTGCGCTGTTCATGCAGGTTGACATCTTTTCTCACGTGCGCTGTGCTCCTCAAGTGGTTATATTCACCGCAGAGGAGTTTTATGGTGTGACCTCTTTAAACCGCCATGTTAATCAGAGGACGGATTGCGCGGCTACACCTCGCGAACTCGTGTTAGTCGCGGACTCATGTTGATAGCGGACTCGTGTTAAACTGTTTGCGGCTAACTACTGTTTGCGACAAGATGGCGGCGCCCGCGGCAGCAGAAACGCCGATGTCAAGCGAGTCGTCCTCCCAGAGGCGTGTCAACTGGCCTGATGCAACAACAACGGCCTTGATACGCATCTGGGAGGACCATCTCCCTGCGCTGCGAGGCAACACGCGCAACGCGCGATACGCAGCGATCGCGGACGCGCTGAACGCCGGGCTTGCGCCGGGCGAAGGCCCATACACTGCCAAGCAAGTCAAGCAGAAGATGGACAACCTCAACAAGAAATACCGGTAAGTGCGATCTTAAACGAATAATACTCGTGCAATATCGCTTTCTTGGTGTTGTTTACTCAGTGCGACAAGCTATTGAAGAACTCTGGTGCAACTGACCTATAGCCCCCCATGTGCGGCCCGATACGATCTTGCAGATATGTTATAAAGGTCGTAAAGTTTTCGAGAGTAAGGACACATGACAGAGGCAGCAAACACGTCACTCGGCGTATAGTCGTTCTAATTTGACTTCGCTCGTGCACGCGTGCATCGAACTGCATGACAACTTCATCCTCCGTTTGTGTTATTGTCTACGATCTGCATCGCCATCAGCGTCGGTATTTCATCTTCGGTACGCGTCGGCATTGCACGCACGCGTCAGCGTTTCAGGCCTCCTGCTATGGCAATAACTGAACAGATTTATTTATTTATTTCATATAACTTTTCCGCGTTCCACTCTGCACTGCCTCACAGATACTTGAATGCCATTAGCAGAACCATAATACGACAGTTGCGGCTTCACTTTCAAAACTGCAACCGGTAGGATTAAAGCAACATCGTAAATTTAAACTGCACTAATTTCACCAGCACATGCGCCTGCTGGTTAGGCACATAATTGTGAAATATTAGTCTCGCAGTGCTGAATGCACAGTGGCCTTTAATGCACTGAAGATAACTGCTGAGACTGCGAACTGCTTGGATTGCAATCTTCAATGTCTTTTATTTAAGCAGTACAATTATTTATTCAAATGATTTCCATTTTTTCAGGCAGCTGAGACGGACAGGCACTGCTACAGGCTCACCCGGTGTGCCATGGTTGTTCTACTGGCAGCTCCACAGTTTTCTTGGGTGCCTGCCCATCAACGATGATGGGCGAGTCGAGGAAAATATGGAGGTGACTTGCTATTTGTAACATTGCCTATCAGTTCATGAAATCACGGCACAATTCCATCACTACCCATTTCTTAGTGCACTGTGTACTTCGATTTACGACAGGCTGGCCAGTGGCAAACAGTAAAGAGCACATTTGGGAGTTGTGCAGAGTAAACCACTCCCACAACCATGAGCATCGGCAAAGCAAAAATGGCACTTGCCTCTTGAAACCATGTACAGACACGGCCGCGTTTCGATGGAGGCAAAACGCAAAAGGCCCTCGTGTGCTGTGCGACGTCAGTGCGCGTTAAAGATACCCAGGTGGTCGAAATTATTTGAGCTCTCCAATATGGCACCTCTTTCCTCCTTTTTTCTTTCACTCCCTCCTTTCAGTTAAGGTGTAAACCAATATGTGCGACATTTACTGCGCCATTTCCTTTCTTCATAGACCAAAAAAAGACCCCTTCAACCTCAGTGCCATGCTGAAATGCCCACCTCACCGTGGTCGTCAATAGCTTCTGTTTTTCTCAATATGCTGTGGCAGCTGGTGAGTGCATTTCTTTAGGATGCCTTTAACCTCTCCTTTCAAATCTTAAAAGCATGCTGTTTTCTGTGTTGTGTCATGTGCAGCTGCCAGTCGTCAATGAGGCACCTGACGGTGCAGAAGTGGTGATGTCGTGGGAGGACGGGCTTCCAGAAGCAAGCAGAGAGGACCACCTGCAAAATGCTGCCAGTTCCGCCAGCTGCAGCACCACTCCTGTGGTACATGCACTGGCAATTGCAAGTGGCAGCAATGGCGGTGGAGGAAGCAGTGCGGGTACTGCTGGGACAAATGGTAGCAGACCCAAAACTCAAAAGAGTCGCCACAAAAGACCGGCAACCACTGTGCAGCAGCTGATTGCCCTCCACAAAACAGAAGCAGAGGAAGCAGTACGGGCCGAACGAAAAGCCCATAAAATGCGCAAAAAAATGGTCCGCCTTCAAGGAGAAGCGAACGACATTAACGCAAGCATGGTCAGGCTTCTAGAAAGATTCCTTGAGAGAGGAAGCAGTCAGTCAGAAAATAAAGAGTGATCACAAGTGCTTGTTGGTTCGCAGTTTGTGATGTATTCTTTTGAGGGCTTCCTGGGTGCTGCCATATATTTCACTGGACTGTCACGTGCACCTCACCCTAGCACGGCTTAAGAGGCAATGGAATCAGTTTCTGATACTCCAAAGAGGAGGCGTTTCGACAATGCAGACCGATGCAAAGGTATTTAGCAGCATGTGATGATATGAACAAAGCTCTTTTACGTCTGGAATTTTATACTGTGGTTTAAGTAGCAAATTACTGTGGGGTTGACTACCACAGCAGTGTGCAGTATACATATTGACAATGGGTGTGTGTACACTACAGAAGAATATAGGTGTGGGTGCAATGAACAAATAAGGTTGTGGCAAGAAATACTGCTGTTGCTCCTAGGGTATCGCTCCACATACCTTTCCACAGTGAACTTCCTGCTGTTGCCTATCCACTGATCATCATTTGCAAGGGGCGTTCATCTTTTTTCCAACCAAATGGGCTTTCTTTAGGGTAAGTGATAGCGTGCGGGGAGACTCTGGGGAATATTAATGATAGCAAAATAGTACTGACATGAAAATGCACAGAGAAAGTTTACTTTTGCTAAACAAACAGAAAATGCAATAGTATCTATCACACTGCACTTTCAAAAACTGTGAGTGCGAGACTAAAAGCTTTTTGAACTGGTAAAACAGGAGCATATAGGCCAGTAATACACAAATATTGCGAAGAAATACACAGCAAGCAATAGAGAGCAACAGACAATGCACAGATCATGCTACAAAATTACAAAATGAAATAGCACAATGACAGTATATCAGCAAAAAAATAGCAATATTCAACGACAATGAATACTATAAAATGTGAAACTTAAGCTATAAAAATGGGAGCGTAAACCAGCTTTTCATTATTGTGTACCAGCAAATTGTTTATTTACTGGAAGGATTGATATCTGCATGATTTAACAGGTTTGTCAGCGAAAGTAGTGTGTAGGTGAAGGACTGTTTGTCGCAAGAAGGGCTAGTGGTTGGTACAAACCGCAGCTTTTTACAGCTTAACGTGAGCCTAACTGTACAAATGATAGATTTTCATGCTTTCGAAAGAAAGTTTTGTGGGATATTAGTAAGGTATGTGAGCTCTGTGTAAACAAATTATTCTCTAGTAGTGTTCCCCTTCTCAAACTATATTTTGTCACAGGTGTAAAAGACGAGCTTAACTGTCAGCAGTATGCTTCGTCAAGTTCTTTCTTGTCCTTCCTTTGCTTTGTGCTGCATTTCATCTTTACATATGACCCACTCACCCAAACCTCTGGCTTAAAACAGTTAACCTCCGAGTATCATTCCACCTGCCTCATCCTGGCAAAGCAGTAAGCAGCCTCTGTACCAAGTAATCTCGCTACAAGGCTTTCATTTGGTTTGTAGCTAAATGGGTTTCCTTTATGGCAAGTAAGTGTTCCAGCTGAGATTAGGGGACTTAAAAGTAAAAAGTTAGTTCTGACATAAAACTGTACATGTCTGATATACGTTGCTTACAAGTAGTTCATTGCAAACATATTGCACTACACTTTCTTCAATGTCTTGTTTTTTAGCAGCAGTCATTTTAAAAGCTATGAATGTTGACACATTGAACTGGATTTATTGATGCTTGGTTACCGGAGCCTGTGTCCACGAGTTAATGCAGAAGCACATGAGAATTATTCTTATGGGGAAATAATTACGCATGTGTTGTCTGAACCATTAATAAAGGAAACAAATCTGAACTTGGAGGCAGATGAAATTCTACTGGAATAAATTTGTGCAAATGATGCCATAATGAGGCTCCTAGCATTCCTGAAATGCTAGGTAACAGCAAGGGGTATACAGTCGTGCATCAATTTTAATGGATTATTTGGTTCCCGGGCAGTACTGTTCATTAGGAGAATCATTCGCAACAATAAATCATGACGAAGCAACACAACAACAAAAATCTCCCTATCAATGGTACATAATAGTTGACGTGCGCAGCATAAAACTTTCACACTGTGTTTTACCGGTGGCCAAACTAAAAATACAGGACTACAAACATATTGTTGCAGACATGGTGTTACAAGGGGTTAATTCCAATGGCACAATGACTATGTATCCCAGATAGTCCCTCCATCCCCTGCTGCACAATACACACACGCACTCTGTCGATACTGGTTGCACTAATATTTGTCACCGTAACTGCTTGAGGAAAGAGGGAACCATTACAGCAACTCAAAGGAAGGACAAAATGACCACCATGCAATAAGGCTCTATTTTAGAATGAGAGTGAGCAGACTCTCATGCAGTGTCCGAGATTTGGAAAAAAAAAATAGACAGTACATGCTTGACAATAGAGTTTTCCACATATTGGTGTTAATGTAATCATGAACAGGTTAAAGCACTGTCTTGCCCACCACGAAGATGTACACTTCATGGCATATGCAGGCAATGTCATCATCTGAATAGAAGTATGCAAGCGCATATATACCCACCAAAGTATCACATCCCTTCATGAAGCTTAAGATTTATTTGAGGAAAAGCTCATTACCACAGGCATGCATATGTCTCCAGAATAAAATTAAATACAACACAATCAAAGAGACACCTACAAAGAGATGCAAATGGCAGCTCAGCACGAGAGACAAGCGGTTGAAATGGTTAAAAGAAAGGTAGGTTGGTATTCTTGGAATTCCTGTGAGAAGAGAGCAGTGGCAGAATGGGTGCAGTAGTAGAAACTCAAGCCTCTAAATGAAGTCCTCATAAATGGCACCAGCTATACCAACAATGCATCAGCTTTGCTGCAGTGAAAGCAAAGCAACCTCGGGCAAAACGCCTTCTGTGCCAACCTACAGTTGCCATTTCCTCTCATTCTCATTATATACACAGAGCTAGCTCCTGTTACATCGTGCCATCTCTCTGGCAGCTACGCAGCTGAACCACCTATTAATTCATCATAACAAAACTGAACCTCAATTAGCCCAAGGTTTTAGTTGCTCAATACACTGAGTCATCTATTAGTAAAAAAGGCAAGGAACACGGATCATGCAAGATGTTTCAGTTGCCTGAAAGATGCTTTGCCAGAGCATTCCGTATAGCTACCCCTGACGGCTCTACTCGGCTACTTGTGCACACTGGCTGAGGACGCCTCTCATCTGCACTTTGCACTGCACCAAACCAGCCTGCATCACACTGATCATTGAGCTTCTCACAGATATTGTACAGCACACAAGCAGCGCGGATCACAGTGTTCACATTGTGTATGTTGCACTCCAGACGCTTCAGAAAAAATTGTGAAGCGTGCTTTCACACGCCCAAACGCATTTTCGACCACACGTCTGGCACTCGACATATGAAAATAATCACACACTGAAGAGCACAGGACACGATATCGCACACTCGTGTCACGAAAGTGAGGAGGCAATGAAGCGCCGCACTTGACTGCACTAACGACGCACAAGCGTTGCGAACACAGTCAAAAATGAGACACAACGGAACGAGCATTTCTTCCTCCATGGGAACGAGCGATATGGCGGCTCCCGTTGGGACAGTAGTGGCTAGATATGGCTATTATGTTGACTGTAAAGTCAACTATGATCATTGTGTGTAGACTCCTTTCCAGCTTTACACTAAGGTCCGCCACATGCGCAGGAAAAAAACTGCCCCGCAGATAGAAGAACGAGAAACAACCGTTTTTTCGATCATATAATCTTTTTAAAGTAATCTTGATTGATAATACACCGCTTTAGGTGAAATCATAAATTCACAAAGGTGGTAATCACATGACGGTTTCCGTCACTCTAACCGACATGCCCAAATTGCGTGTAAGCACGGGTAACTGTGGTTTGCGTTAACTATGGTTAAGCCCTCTAACAGCAGTTAAGCTTAACTATAGTTAGGCTGCCCGTGTAAAGAGCTACAGTAAAGCTACAGTGAACTAGAAGTGTGTTGCTAAAGGCGTAGTGCATGAATACTAGTGCAGGCGCTTTGAGCAATGTGCACATGCGAGAGCACTCCGTGTTTCTGCCACAACGTTGTTGCCAAGACCAATGAACCCATTGAACGCCGGCTGTCTAAATTAGTGGCATTTAAGTAAATCAAATGGTGCAGTAATTGTTTCATTTCTCGGTGGCCGCTTTTCTGCCGGAACGCCTGCCTGCCACGGGTTTCTGATAACGGCAGGTTTTCGCACAATGAGCCAAGTAGTGCTCTCTCATTAGTATACGTCAAAACAGCACAGGAAAACAGTAGCGCTGTGCAGCGCAGCGTTGTAGTATAGTGCTTATTGGGTAACTATATAGGATACAAGCATTGAAAAAAAAAAGAACAGTAGTTTGTAACAGTGAATCAAACAAGCCAGATGTGTCAAATTTATTCTGCTTTTTATTTCTTCTAATGATTAGCTTCATGTTTATAGGCAAGGAGATTTTTGTCTTGGAGGAATTCTGCTCTGTGGTCTCGAATGTGGGTGTAGCCTTACTGCCTGGGACTTGAATTTGTTGCGGATGTAGGAGCCCAAGAGTTGGGAGGATTGTATCAGACTATAATGCTTATGCAGTCCTCGCTTGCTGGTTTTAATATCGTTTTTTTTCTGTATTATGAAAGCAGAGTCTGGCAACTGTGAAATGAAACTGGCACGGACATCCGCCTACATTTAGAGAGAGATAGATGAAGGAGAGGCAGGGATGTTAACCACAAAGGTGTTCCGGTCGGCTACCGTGCACTGAGAAAGCGCTTTGCTTCCACCTTGCGGCGTGAATTTTTGAAACTGATTTTCATTGAGACGGCAGCGCAGTTCGTTTATCGTCGAGTACCCGAAATCGTAGTGGTCTGATGCTAACGCATTCGCTACGACTAAAGGCATTAGACGGTAGCGAAATGCGAGGTTGCGCTGTCGTACTTTAGACAAGCAGTTCACGAAGCGTTTTAAAAACTGAAGATCATTTGAAGGAAAGCTTGTAGATGACAGACAGGAAGGTGTTTTCCTAAGAGCTGTACATGTCATACAACCTAACCTAACCTAACAATGCCGCTGCCGTGTGAGTTGTGCGGTTATGTCTTGGTAGTTCACCCTCTCCCAGCTATTTTTCTCTTTCCCCACACAGTGGCTATAGGCCGTCCTATTCTCCATAAACTTGATGATGTGCGCTGCGCTATTTTGCTGTTGTGCTATTTTTTCCCTGTGCTCATGTGTAGTCATGCTCTTTTTCCCGTGTTCTGTTTTGTCGCTGTGCTGTTATTTCCCTGTGTTGTTTTGTTGCCGTGCGGTTTTCTGCGTGCTGTTTTCGATTTGTGCTGTTTGGACGCGTGCTATTTTGAGGTTGCTGTTTTTTTTTTTTGAGTCCTCACCCCAAGAATGGACGACCCTCTGTATTGCACGACGTGCACCTGCGTGCTTTGCTATTTCGGTGTGCACCAATTTTCGTGGCAACTAGCACCGTGCCCCTTCCACACCGTCTCACCGTCTTTGTAAATATAGACTGGGCTCGATTTGAATATCATCACTTCACTTCATGTCAGCACTTCAGAGGGTTCAGCTTAAGTTAAGAACAACGCAGCGAGCTATGGAAAGGAAAATGATACGTGTAACGTTAAGAGATCGGAAGAGGGCGGAGTGGGTGAGGGAACAAACGCGGGTTAATGACATCTTAGTTGAAATCAAGAAGAAGAAATGGGCATGGGCAGGGCACGTAATGCGAAAGCAAGATAACCGTTGGTCCTTAAGGGTAATGGAGTGGATTCCAAGAGAAAGAAAACGTAGCAGGGGACGGCAGAAAGTTAGATGGGCGGATGAGATTAAGAAGTTTGCGGGGATACAGTGGCGGCAGCTGGCATAGGACAGGGTTAATTGGAGAGACATGGGAGAGGCCTTTGCCCTGCAGTGGGTGTAGTCAGGCTGATGATGATGATGATGACTTCAGGCTTAAGTCATGCCAAATGATACTGACGAGGCTTACTTTCGCTCGAAAACTGGAAGGGATACGTGAGCTTAACTAGCTGAAGGATACCTCTCTCCTGCATCGTCATTTTCAGAGCGTTAGGGATAATACTCCGATCACTCAAGGTCGCGTTAGTATAAACACAGGGTCATTCAAGTACTACCGGTGGATGGTACCAGTGACCACCTAATTGCCTTGATCGAATGATTCACCGCGTTACGGAGCACAGGATTACTAGTTGAATTAAAGTGTAGCCTAAATCAGGGTTTCACACCGACGACCTTTGGTTCCCCAATCCGTCACTTCTTGAAGCTTCAGACGTCCATTCACGTAGGACTGTCGACGTGGTGTCAAACGATTTGTCTTCTTGAGCTGTATATGTGTGCATAAAAAAATGGATATTCAGACGTAACGAATATTGTGTACCGGGTATAGCGAATATGGCTAATGACTCAATATTCATTCGATATTGCTAACACCCGATACCCATAAGCTGCCTCAGCGTATTGCTCTTTTATTGCAGATTAAGCGCCCGTCACGCCAAGAAAAATGTATTCGTTTAGTTTGGACGAAGCCAACCCGATAAACTTCAAATCATGCTGCACTGTACACTAGCGCAGCCGGCAGTGTCTTGACCCGCTGGTAAGCTCGCCGGAAGTAGGGGGGGGGGGGGGGGGGCATCGTTGGCAGCGATCCCGTCAAAAGAAAAATACGCCGTAGCATCTTGGTGCCCTCAAAATGTATGTGCTGTGGACTGGGCTGACAGAGGCACAAAACTGAGGAACGAGCGAGATGTAACGCTCTAAAAGAGACTTGCTTAATCATTTTTGTACCTATACGTCAAGACAATTTCGTTCTAAGCTATCCTCACGAAACCTTCTAAAATTAGGAAATAAGAACGGAACCAAAAAAAAATTATATCTCCACAACAGTGTGCCTTTATTTTTTCCCCTTGTTTTTTTGTCCCTTGACCGCTCTTCCTTTCTCTTCTGACCAGCGTTTCTTTTTTTGACCTCTTTCAGTCATCTGCTCCCAGCAGCTTCCCTCTATTTTCTCTCCCTACTTCTTCCCTTCTTTCTCCCATCGCCCGCTCCCCTCTGTTCGTTATCTCTATCTCCTGGCCGCTTCGATCAGTGACCTCGGACGGGCTTCATCCACTCGACGGCCCAGGGTGTGCTCCGTATAGCCGCTCAGGCCATGAAAGGTTCATATTCTCAGTTTTACATGTTCTCCTCTATGCATGTCTGTGAACCTGTCTGCTTACGTACGTATATCTTGGCACCAGATTTCTGCGTCTTCGCAGCCATGGAGCGAATTGAACGTTTCGGAGACCCACACGCCCTCCTGGACGTGGAGGACCACGTCGTCCTGAAGCTGGAGACGCCGTGGCCACGGGACGCTCCGCTTCCTCGAGGATGTTCCTTGGGGGACGACAGCGGCTCCCTGCTGGTGACCAACCGCCAGTCCCTGGTTGCTGCAAGGAGAATTCTGCGTCGCACCAGGATATCGGGGGCTCTCTTCGCCGGCTGCATCGCCTTCAACAGCTCGGACTTTTTCGAGACCGTCGCGAGAGACATCCTCAGAGATGCTGAGGAGGTGTGCATTATCCATAACAGGGACAAGGTCTGGAAACTAGTTAGAATGTTCCCGAATGTCAAGGTTCTCGCCCTACCTCACGACTTTGCCACGCACGTCGTGGAGTTTGACGAGCCTTGCAGGGACCATCGGGCACCGCTGGTCGAGTCCTCGCAGTTGAGACAACTGGTGGGAGGCATCGAGGGTGTGGACGACGAGTGTCTTATTCTGTCTCTGGAAACAGTTCGAGCAATCCTGCTGACTTGTCCCCTGGTATGTCCCATTGTCGTTGCTGTGTGCATGATCTTGACACTGGTCGAAATCGATTAACTGTGGTGGTACTCGGCAAAGTAACATTGGTAATGGATAGCTAAAGGGCGGAGGAGCACGCCAAGTCTAGTTGCAATTAAAACACATAGCTTAAAATGTGGATATTAGGCATAGAATGCCTTGCTGCATCTAGAAGAAATGGGTCAAACATATGGATATTCAGCATTGCATGACTTGCGTTGTAAAATCTCAAGTTTCTGCAAAATTTCGTTGCTCATGGGCCCGTGAACTGTGCGATGTCAGTGCGCGTTAAAAACCACAGGTGGTCTAAATTTCCAGTGCTCTTCGCTACGGCGGCCCTCATAGCGTGAGTTGCTTTGAGACTTTAAACCCCCAATAAAACAGACAAACAAGTGCTGCCGATAGTGGGCAAATGTTCTGAAAACACTGCAGTATCTCTAGGACTCGCGCTTCACAACGGTATGTGAAAAATTGCTGTGTTTTCACATCTTGAGTAGCAGCTTCGTGTGGACTTGGATGGGGGGAGATTGTGAAACTTTCAACGGACCAAACCTGAACTAGTGTCTCCTTATGCAGCCTCTATCGAAATGCGCTTGGTCCTCCCATGTAGCGACTGGCGTAGACAGAGATGCCATCCGCAAAATCTTTGGGAACACTGCGGCGACCCGCATTGGAGCAATACGAAAGCAAAACGTCCACATACCATATCGACGTCCGTGGCTGTTCTGACGTCCGTGTACTATATCGGGGTCCATGACTATTTTGACGTATAAGTGTATTTTTCGCACTTAATTAACTAAATACATCCTATCAACCAATTTTTCCCCACAGCAACATTTTATCACACACTGTATGTCACAATCACACATTTATCTTCAGAGAACGACGCAGTCGTGAGTACAAAATTGCGGACATGTTTTGCTGACGCAACAGCCATGTAATGCGCTCACATTAATAAAATGGCGATAAAGCGGGCAGATCTTTGTTTGTCAGCGTATGGTCTATGGAAACTATCCTTTTTCTGTGGAGCTTTATTTCTTAAGCCGAACTAGCTCGCCTTTAGATATGTACCTCTGCACTCACGTCCACCGATGTTGGACAGCAGATGGTTGCCCGAAAAGAGCTAACAGTAAGGGACTTTCCTACGCCTCGCAATTTGCACTTGTCTCTGCGAACTTGCTACTAAAGCAACTTCAAGACTACCCTTGACACTCTAGCTTATCTCTGTGAAATTTTCACTGAAGCAAATCCGAGTTGCCTGAATTTCTGCGATGCGTCATTCTGGTTAATGTATAGGGTAATGCACATGTTTCAGTTCGTCATACCATTTACAATGCCTCTGTGATGGTTTTCTTAATACCGGGCACCTTGAAGCAGTCTGTCCGTTATTATCTCATGGGCATAAAAAAGAAACGGTTATGTGAATGTAAAACAATTTAGTGGCGATCAGTCTGAATGATGAGGAACAATTGTGATGAGTTTTTCTCTCACTCGTCAGTCTGTTCTAATTCTCATTCTAGTTCAAGTCTGGTTTCTTTGTTTTTCGTTCACTAATCTATTCTAATTTTGATCTAATCCAACTTTTATTCGTTTCTTATTCCAGATATAATGTAATCGCTTCTTTTGTTCATTTTGGCTTAGTCACTGGTAGTCAGATCCGTTTCTGCTGAGAGTCATTCTTAGTCTGGCTTCTCCCTGCTCTCCTCTACAAGCGAAGAGGGGGATTACCTTCTCTCCACCTGCCAACCGTGACAAGTGGAGCGAGAGAGAAATCCTGCTAAGCACCACCTGGTTCCTGCCATGGTTTACAGGTGAAGGCTCCACACAGACACCGATGCCGGACAGTTTTCGCCTCCATCGCCTTCCTAATCGCGCGCCGCAAAGCATCGCAGGAGCAGACAAAATCCCAGCAATGTCATCACTAGCTGTCCCCAATGTGGTGGCAGTATTCCTCAATGTGTTCACCAAAATTTTGAGCAACCGTTTGTCTTACAGCATTCTGCGTGGTGTCACAGCATATATATTTGCGTATAGCTTACATGTTTTAGTCAAATTGGAGGCTAGCTTGCAACTGGTGTTCGGTCCAGTGACTTCAATTGCATGCTTTCTGAGACTACATTTTCTATTATGGTGTGGTTAAGGTGTCCACCCAGATGTTGAGATGTGTAGTTGGGGGCGAACTTGCACCAGCCGTGGTGGCTCAGTGGCTAGTGCGCTTGGCTCCTGATCTGGAGCACCAGGGTTCTAACCCGACCACGGCGGCAGCGTTTCGATGGAGGCGAAACGCGAAAGGCGCCCGTGTGCTGTATGATGTCAGCGCACGTTAAAGGACACCAGGCGGTCGAAAGTATTCCGGAGCTCTCCACTATGGCACCCCTCTCTTCCTTTCTTCTCTCGCACCTCCTTTGTCACTTCCCTTATGGAGCGGGTCAGGTGTCCACCGAGATGTGAGACAAACACTGCGCCATTTCCTTTCTCAAAATCCAATGTTCGATTTGGTTTGGGTTATGGAGTTTAACGTCCCAAAGCGACTCAGGCTGTGAGAGATGCCATAGTGAAAGGCTCCGGAAGTTTCGACCATGTGGGGTTCTTTTACGTGCACTGACATTGCACAGTGCACGGGCCTCTAGAATTTCGACTCCATCGAAATTCGACCGCCGCGGCCAGGATCGAACCTGTGTCTTTCGGGTCAGCAGCCGAGCATGATAACCACTGAGCCACCGTGGTGGCTGGGTGGTTCAATTTCTAACTTGTGACAGGTGTTTAGACTGATGACATCTGCACATTCAGTTGCATGCTTTAAGGTTCATTTGAGGTGTACACCAAGATGGAGATGTCGAGATTTGAGCGCTTCTGCGCCCTTTCCTTTCCTGAAAAGACATGCTTTCGCATTCCTCCACGGAAGCAGACTTAAGTGCCCTCAGAATTGTCTTCTTTTCTGATTTGCATAACAATCCCCACTCCTGATCCCTAACCTACATCTGCCCAGTTGTGCCGCATTGACTCCATCCACATCCTGGAGGCTTCCGTGAATCAGGGATGCCCAGCCGTGCCTGCCGTGCGGTCGGAAATGAGAGGTTTCACCCATCTCACTCTGTACACTTCGGCGAACTCTTACCGCTGTGGGCATGCAGCCATGGCGACTGTGGAAGACGTCCGTTGTGCAGCAAGGACCTACAGTCACGTGGAACACTTGGCGGTACGTGCATCCCATCTTCACACATGGTGGTGTACAGCCTTTAGCCCCGGTTTTAATGGTGCGCCCCCTCTTTGCAGGTGGTCATCACATCCCAGGAAGCACTGTTTGCCGTCTCATCTTTCCGAAACCTTCGCAGTCTATCGGTGAAGCTGGGACCTCCACTCTTCCTCACTGATGTCAGTTCAACCCTTCAGCAGGTCTTGGAGACACGGCCTCTGCTGGAGAAACTATCCTTGAAGTTCTTCTCTGGCCTGCGGCTCCCTGCCATACCAAGGCTTTGTCCACAGCTCAAGAGCCTAAGCTTAGTGGAATGCGAAGGACCCATGGACGAAGTCGCGTTGGGACTCGATGCTTTCCCCCGCCTCGAAGTCGTCAAGTTAAGCATGCGACTGTCAGTGCCGTGTTTCCAGTCACTGTTGGTGGCCACCAGCGGTAGGCTGCGCCAGTTGCACCTGCTCAGTGAAGGGGGTGCCTCATATTTCCTGAAGTTCTGCAAGCTTCACGGTAGCCGCATCTCGTTTCCGCGTCTCCAAGAACTGACTCTGGGCACGGATCTGACGGTGCGGAAGTTGGGGCTGGAGCCCGAGGACTTGCACTACGTGATGAGTGCCTTGCCCGCGCTGCGCCGCCTGGTGACGGACAGCTATGACGTGAGGCTCTTCTTCGAGAACTACAGCGTTCCGCGCGACCGTGTCTCTCTGTCGTGGTGTACGTGCGTTCACTGCGCGGCACATGACAAGACCTTCTGCGAGCGCGCAGCCTCTGCGCTATTTCCTCTCAGTGTTTTGTAGCTCGAAGGATTTGCTAAAGGAGTATCTAGTGTTGCCTGTTTTTCCTCTTTGTAATGATGCGCAAGAGAAATGCGCTATTCGCCTGCGAATTGTACGTATATAATAAAACTTTAACGAGGCACTCACGACACCGTACGTGCATCAATGTAAAAACATTCATGCAGTCATTGCGGGCGGGTGTGACGTCACCACTCCTACCGAAAGTCGGCAGTCAGTTTCGGTACAGTGAACTAGAATCATCGGTGGCTTCTTCCGGGTTCTGTTGTATTATGGATTGGATTGTGGATTTTTCTGGATTGGATTATAGGCTTTGGATGTGGATTGGCCAGTATTTCGATAGTTATGGACTCTTTAGCCAGTTAGCGAGTGTATGGATTTTTATGTGGCTAGTGTTGGATTGGCTGTGGATCTCTTATGGGACAAACGCCACTGAGCTATGAGCCAAGAAATGCTTTGGCACTAATATATCATTGAATTTCTTCTCTCACTCGGCCTTCGTCAAGAGCTGCAGTGACAATTGAAAAAGCAACAATATTATAGCACTTCACCGTGGCTCATACGACCTATGCTTTGATATCACATCTTTCTTTTTTTCATACTGGGAGCATCAGGAGAGAATATATTCCATCAGAAATTATTTGATAGTTGTAAGCGAATACTACTGGGTAATCCAAACGTACTGTCTTGAACATCATTATAAGCTATAGAAACGCAACCAGAATTTAGTGTATGTACCGCTTTAAGGTTTCATAGATGTCTGGTCGGCGTTGAAAATCGGCTTCTTCACTTGTGGAAAAGGCGTGTTCAAATTCAAACTCATTTCTGAAACAGGAAAGAAAAGCAAGAAAGAAACGGAATTTTTTACTATTAGAAAAGGAATGGGGGCAGTCACTGCATCCAAGTGGATTTCATTTTTCGGCTGTCTAAAAACAGGACGAAATGCATGAGAAACAGGTGCAAGTATACGGTGTGACATCTCCAACTTTATTTCTTATGGGACACGCTTATATCATGCTCACCATTCTCACACCACAAAACAACAGCAAGTGTGCCTCAAAGGAAGAAACTGCCTTTAGACGGTGAGTCCCAGTATGAAAAGGGGCTTGTTTTAAACTTCATTGCTGATGCAGTGTTTGACATTTTAAGTTTTCCGCTCCAATAGCCAGAGATGGTTGAGTGGATCAGAAGGAGAACGTTTTAATTTCGAAGCGAAAGCTTCACTTTCAAGGTTTCATGATTGCTTGGTTTCAGTCTAGGATTATATTTTTGCTTTGAAAACCACTACAGCGTGCATCGTTGAACGATTGGCGAGCACTCCTCATTGTCGTTGCCAGGTTATAGGTGCGTTCATGGTCTGACGTGCTGCGTGCTGGCAAGCGTCGTCCGAGGTCAGTCACGCTACGTCAGACGAAATGCGAACCTCTCGATACTTAGGCGCCACGCGGCTCTCTTCGGAACGATCGCAGACGCGGGCCGTCTGCATTCCGTTCGCGCCTTTTTAAGGCGAAAGCCTTTAATGGCTCATAGTGTCTGTTATAGTCGGATACAACTTAAGTCTGCAGTGAAGCTCCGCCCACATTCAGCCTCTGCGCACAGAATTCCTCCACGACAAAAAAGTAGTCCGCTGCTTAAAGGTTTCTTGTTATCCAAGCAAGCAGCTTGTCACAAGAAAAAAAATTTGAGCTCTAGAATTTTGATACGTGGGTTGTTTTATATAGTCAAACATTAAAAAGCTGATTTAGTTTATTGCTGCAACTGCCCTGCGGAGTAATACAAGACGCCGCGGACCGCGGCCCAGTGTTAGCAACTGCTGTTTTTTTAAGTTGTATCCTACTATAGCAGAGGGTGTCTCACCTTTGGTAGCGTGTTCACTCGGGAACTAAAAAAGATAGGAGAAAACGAACGGTTGCTTGAGATAGAGGAGGAAAAAAATGAACCTGGAAGCCAAGTTTGATGACTGCAGATTATATAGTTAATTAATTATTGGCAAAAATGTCGAAATTGCTTCGAAATAGTGCGGACGTCGATATAGCCACGGGAACGGTGACACGTCACATCCTCCGGGAATCGTCAGGGCAATGAAAATTGTCACAGAATGGTCTGAAAAAACATCGGATTTGTGTCAAATTAGAAGGAAAAATGTGTAATTAAGCGTAATTAACACTTAAGATCCCCGAAAGATGTATCGATATAGCCACGGGAACGGTGTGACGCCACATCCACCGGAAGTCGTCACGGCATAGTGTCCACGGCTTTCGCCTCTCAACACTTTAGTTGCCAAAGTGTCTTCGGAATTTTTCTTCGCACTCTCATCCGTTTGGCTGTATCCACGGCATCGGGCATCGTGGGAGATGCACCATATGCCCTGCTGCCGTACTTAATGCGCACTTACCACAGCATACAACTGAAGGACACAGAAAGGGTGTTTAAATATATAGGCTGTCAAGGGCACTCAGTTGCGTTGAACCGGCAATGGCAGCCGCTCAGCTTCAGATGCCGTGAGAATTCGAGACGCCATTGCAGAGTACTTCATGTCCCCAAAGGGTTAATTGCCATGGAAACTCAGGCTTGTCAGGAGATGCTAATGCACAAAATGAAGTTGCCCCTCCGTCTGAAAAGTGCGTTTATTTCCATGCAAAGCAAGACAAAATGCACACGTCAGCTCGAAATGTGAAACTTTATTCAGCAATCTCGTGATCACTTAGTTCAGGATCACTCAGTTCACGATCATAACACGTACGTTGCAATGGTTCTTGTAACATTTGTTCTTGTAGCATTCTCAAACTACAAATGGAACGAGGAAAAAAAATTCTATCAAACATTACAGTGCATGCAGCGAGTGGTATGCTTTGACCGGGAAACGTAAGCACAAATGAAGCCGAAAGCAGCAGTCGTAAACAGCTCACCCGTGTAGAGACCGCTGCTCTGCCGTATCTGCTCCCAGGCGTTCTCATTGCGCTGTTGGTCCCTGAAATCGGGTCGGTTGGCGTCACACACACGGGGGTGTCGTTTTACGGCTTCCATAAACCTCTCCGTCAGGCTATCCAAAGCAAGTTCAACGTCTGAGTCGCCGGCGCCACTCATGTTTCTCGCTCAGGCGTCCCTGCGCGATGCATTGTGGGTCGACGCAGTGGGCGGCGCGCGAGTCGAGCTGGAGCCAAATCTGCGCCGGGTTCGTCGGGGCGCGCTGGCAGCCGCCGGTTAACGCAGCGTGTGCTAGCGCGCTCGTTCGTCGGACTATATTCGCGCTTATGGTAGGGCGAGAGCGAATTGATCAATAACTCGATGATCAATTCGTTTTCGCCCTACCATAAGTTTGCCGTCCCGGTTAGCTCAATTGGTAGAGCGACTGCTCCGGTGAAGCGGTGGTCCCGGGTTCGAACCCCGGACCAGGACGCATTTTTCTTTAACTGCGAAGTTTCTGAGAAAGCTGTATAGCTTTCCTTTGTAGCCGTATGGCTGCGCTTGGGTGGACGTCAATGAGTAATTACTCCCTTATTACGAGGTAACGTCAAACGAATGGTTGCAATCGAAAGAGGATGACGTGAGGATGCTGTGCAAAAACAATTATGTCGATAGGATGATCAGTTGATTAATTAGAGCCGTAAAAGTTCAAGAAGTGGACGGGTCCAAAGCAAAAGTGGCGCCAAATTTGAAGATGCCGGAAGTGTGGGGCCCCGTGACCGGAAGTGTGGGCGGAGCCACCGCGTGGCGCCAAATTTGAAACTCCGGAATGCATACTTCGATGAAACGAGGGAAAATGTGCAGTTAATCGAAATCCAATAATTAATGATTACAGAAAGTGTCGAGTGAATTAAGGTGTATTAATTGTGAATAAAGGTGACTTAATTATGAATTAATGTGATTCAAATGTGAAGTAATTGTACATTAAGGTGAATTACGGCGAATTAAAACGAATTAATTGAATGACTTAACAAAAAAATGGCTGAGGCTTAACTTGGTTAAGCCTGGAGAATGCGAAGCATCATCGTGTCTTGTAATTTGGAGGCGCACAACCACAGCGACGTCGCGAGGTGGGCCCCCGTTTCTCCACTGTCGTGACGTCATCGTGTCACGTGGTGTGACGTCATGTATCACGTGATTTGGAGGCGCACAACCACAGCGACGGCGCGAGGTAGGCCCCCGTTTCTCCACTGTCGTGACGTCATCGTGTCACGTGGTGTGACGTCATGTATCACGTGATTTGGAGGCGCACAACCACAGCGACGGCGAGAGGTGGGCCCCCGTTTCTCCACTGCCGTGATGTCATCGTGTCAGTGGCCTGCGGCTCCCTGCCATAGCAAGGCTTTGTCCACATCTCAAGAGCCTAATCCTAGTGGATTGCGAAGGACCCATGGACGAAGTCGCGTTGGGACTCGATGCTTTCCCCAGCCTCGAAGTCGTCAAGTTAGGCATGGGACTGTCAGGGCTGTGCTTCGAGTCACTGTTGGTGTCCACCAGCGGTAGGCTGCGCCAGTTGCACCTGCTCAGTGAAGGGGGTGCCTCATATTTCCTGAAGCTCTGCATGCTTCACCGTGGGCGCATCTCGTTTCCGCGTCTCCAAGAACTGACTCTGAGTACGGATCTGACGGTGCGCAAGTTGGGACTGGAGCCCGAAGACTTGCACGACGTGATGAGGGCCTTGCCCGCGCTCCGCCGCCTGGTGACGGACAGCTACGAAGTGAGGCTCTTCTTCGAGAACTACAGCGTTCCGCGCGACCGTGTCTCTCTATCGTGGTGTACGTGCGTTCATTGCGCGGCACATGACAAGCTCTTCTACCACCGCAGAGCCGTGGAGAACCTATTTTCTTCAGTGCTTCGTAGCACGAACACTGAAGGCAGGGTTTCCTAAAGCAGTATCTATTGTCTGTTTTTCCTCTTTGTAATGATGCGCAAGAGACTCGCGCTATTCGCCTGCGAATTGTACGTATATAATAAAACTTTAGCGAAGCACTCACGACACTGTGCGTGCATCAATTCAAAAACATTCATGCAGTTATGGCGCGCGGGTGTGACGTCACCACTCCTACCGAAAGTCGGCAGTCAGTTTCGGTACAGTGAACTTGAATCAGCGGTGGCTCGTGTTGACTTGCTATGGCTTGTTGCGGATACTGTTGTATTATGGATTTGATTGTGGATATTTCTAGATTGGATTATAGACTTTGGATGTGGATTGGCCAGTATTTCGATAGTTATGGACTCTTTTGGCCAGTTAGCGAGTGTATCGATTTTTATGCGGCTAGTGTTGTATTGGCTATGGATCTGTCTTGTCGGACGAACGCCACTGAGCTATGAGCCATGAAATGCTTTCGCAGTAATATATCATTGAATTTCTTCTCTCACTCGGCCTTCGTCAAGAGCTGCAGTGACAATTGAAAAAGCAACAATATTATAGCACTTCACCGTGGCTCATACGACCTATGCTTTGATATCACATCTTTCTTTTTTTCCTACCGGGAGCGTCACGAGAATAAATTCAATCAAAAATTATTTGATAGTCGTAAGCGAATGCTACTGGGGCAATGCAAACATACTAATATCTTAAACTTCATTATAAGCTATAGAGACGCAACCAGAATTTAGTGTATGTACCGCTTTATGGTTTCATAGATGTCTAGTCGGCGTTGAAAATCGGCTTCTTCACTTGTGGAAAAGGCGTGTTCAAATTCAAACTCATTTCTGAAACAGGAAAGAAAGGCAAGAAAGAAACAACTTTTTTTCTTATTATAAAAGGAATGGGGGCAGTCACTGTATCGAAGTGGATTTCATTTTTCGACTGTCTAAAATCAGGACGAAATGCATGAGAAACAGGTGCAAGTATACGGTGTGACATCTCCAACTTTATTTCTTATGGGACACGCTTATATCATGCTCACCATTCTCACACCACAAAACAACAGCAAGTGTGCCTCAAAGGAAGAAACTGCCTTTAGACGGTGAGTCCCAGTATGAAAAGGGGCTTGTTTTAAACTTCATTGCTGATGCAGTGTTTGACATTTTAAGTTTTCCGCTCCAATAGCCAGAGATTGAGTGGATCAGAAGGAGAACGTTTTAGTTTCGAAGCGAAAGCTTCACTTTCAAGGTTTCATGATTGCTTGGTTTCAGTCTAGGATTATATTTTTGCTTTGATAACCACTACAGCGTGCATCGGAGAACAATTGGAGAGCAGTCGGCATCGTCGGTGCCAGGTTACAGGCGCGTTTATAGTCTGACGTGCTCGGCGCGCTGGCAAGCGTCGCTCGCGGTCAATCGCGCTATGCCGGTTTCGCTACGCCGCACGAAATGCGAACCCCTTGATACTTCGGCGCTGCGCGCCGTCGGCGGCTCTCTTCGGAGCATGCGCAGAACGATCGCTGTCGCGCGGGCCGTCTGCATTCCGTTCGCGCCTTTTTCTTCGCTGCCTCATCTGTTTCGCTGTACACACGGCATCGTGCATCGTGGGAGATGCACCATATGCCCTGCAGCCGTATACTTAATGCGCCCTTACCACGACATACAACTGAATGACACAGAAAGGGTGTTTAACTATTGGTTGTCAAGGGCACGCCATTGCGTTGAACCGGCAATGGCAGCCGCTCAGCTTCAGAAGCCTGAGAATTCGAGACGCCATTGCAGAGTAGTTCATGTCCCCAAAGGGTTCCTTGCCATGGCAACTGAGGGTAGTCAGGCAATGCTAATGCACAACATGAAGGTGTTGCCTTTCCGTCTGTAAACAGCGTTCATTTCCATGCAAAGCAAGCAGAAGTCTTACGTCAGCTCAAAATGTGACTTTACTTTGCAACTTTATGATCACTCAGTTCAGGATTATACATGGATTGCACTAGTGACATATCACACGTGTGTTGCAGCGGTTCTTGTAACATTTGTGTTTCCGCCACAGCTTCTGGCATTCCCAAACTACAAATGGAAACGAGGAAAAAAAATTCATTCAGACATTACGGTGCATGCAGCAAGTGGTATACTTCGACCAGGAAACGTATAAAAATGAACCCGAAAGCAGCAGTCGTAAACAGCTCGCCTGTGGAGAGCCCGCTGCTCTGCCGTATCTGTTCCCAGGCGTTCTCATTGCGCTGTTGGTCCCTGAAATCGGGTCGCTTGGTGTCACACACACAAGGGGTGTCGTTTTACGGCTTCGATAAACCTCTGAGTCACGCTGTCCGACGCAAGGTCAACGTCTGAGCCGCCGGCGCCACTCATGTTGGTTGTGCACATGGAGGAAGAAAAACTCCATGGTCGTGCAGGCGTCTGCCATTTTTCTCTGTGCGATGCATTGTGGGTCGACGCAGTGGGCGGCGCTGGCGCGCAAATGGAGCAGGATCCAAATCTGCGCCGGGTTCGTCGGGGCGCGGTGGCAGCGGCCGGTTACAAATGGCGCTGCAGTGCGTCGGACTATAGGAGGAGTTGTTTTCGCCAACGTAACGCAGCGTGTGCGTGCGCGCGTTACGTCGGACTACATTCCCGCCTGTCGTGATTTTCAAACATTCATGCTGCGAGTACGCGCGTTAAAGGCCAGGTCACATAGATGTTCCAGGCTGGACCTAACAACACACGTTTAATACGTGAACTCAGGGCTGAAGTAGCACGAGATGGCTGAAAATTCTGCAGCGCGACACACCTGGCACAAAAATGGGCTGCGGTTTAGCTCTGGTTAAACCTGGAGTGACGCGGGATTTCCGCCGAGCTGCGTACTTACACAGCCGCGACACCTCTACCCCTCTCCACTCCCCCCCACTAAACACAGCGCATGCGCACAGCTGTTGCAGTTCGGTTTTGCCGGCGAGCCGCTTCGCCGGCAGCAGCAGCTGCTCCCCACCACGTGAGACACCGACTCAAGAGGTGCCACGCTGAAAGCTCGAAGAGCTGGCGTCGTGTAGCTCTCGCTACAAAACAATATACGTAGGCTGCTGCGCACGTACGCGGCTTTAGCCAAATATCAGCCTAGCTTGTTAGCCAAGGAGATTGTGTAGGAAGGCTATAGAGTAACACTAAGCGAGATGGACTCGCACTACCATTTTATCAACTGTGGCACGCGGCGCCATCGACCGGATGGCACGGACTTTGCACCAACCAGCCGCTATCTCCTCTTGCTTGCCGACTGCGGCAGATGCCACAATAATCCGCCAGCTGCCAATGAAACTGGTCAGGTTTCGGAAACGTGCATGCAAGGCTTCGCTACACGCTTTCATTAGAATGCGTTCAGAAGCTTGTGCATCTGCCGCATGTGCATGTGAAACTTGTTCATGCGCATGGTGCTGCGCGTAGTGCCGCATCCAGCGACAGTGATTTTGAGTCCAGTATGGACTAACTTAAAGGTCAGTTTTCATGTTCCGTTGCTGGGCGCAACGGAACAAGAAGTTAGTTCCACAAATATGAGACTTATATGTGCGTACTTGCTTGAACTTCGGAGCATTATTATTCCGTTTTCGTGATGTTTTGCAGTAGTTCCAATTTTTCAAGGAAAAAAAGCCCTGAAAATAAACGTTTTTTTTTTCAAGCCATTCAAAGTTTCCTGATATCTTACATATCTAGTTGTGATGCGCACGTTTATAAAATTCATTAACTAATATAACGAGGAAATAAACCGGATATAACGAAGGTGCCTGTAAATAGCAATAGTTGTGCAAAATCCCTGATGTAGATGGCGCTGCTTGGGTCATAGAAGTGGTTTTCCAAAAACATTCGCTGATGTTTGGATTTGGCCTTCTTCACGTTTGCTGAGCACATCGATGTAAACATTTGAAGCTCCCGTAGCTAACGCTCTCAATGCGAACACTGAGGCAGTGTTAGCGGAGAATTTTTTCAACCTTGACGCTAATAGCAGTCGTCCAGCGCAGCTTAGCTGAAACTTCCACAAACGTCCCGTGCTCCAATCTACAGCGTTACAAAACATCTTTAGTGAAACGTCGCTGTCCATGACGGGCGAGCTTCCATGGCGAGCGAGCGTCTACACGTAACAAGCAATGCACACCTCTCGGTGGACAGCAATTCATGCTCAGGACAGGCGATAACGCAATTATTGAAAAAAAATAAACGTAATCCACCTCAGAATGGGAGTGTGCATTTCCAGAGTCGCCAAGAAAATCAAGCTCACCCAGAATTAACGCATAGTTCCATTACGGCCGTAATTCACGGGCTAAGAGATATTTCCATCTACATTGCAGCACACACACTTGCAAAAAACAGCAGACAGCTCGCGCGGAGCGGATTGCCATCATGGGTTTCTCATCGACTAAGTAAGAGCCAAAAAACATTAGTGATCACTGCGGCATTGGCATTGGAGAAATGCGTAGGCGTGACGTCACATTTTATGACGTCACACCAAGACGACGACATAACACTTCCACACTTTTCACGCCAACTGAGACTCGTGACCAGAAGTCGAGACCTTCAAACCGGAAGTCGATCATCACTTATCCGTACCTGACCGATAGCCCAATAGTCTTAATAAAGTTCCATCAATATGCCATCTGAGTTTTTAAACTTCGCGCCACGCTTCGTTTTCAAAATTGGCTCCACGCGTTGACTCCGCCCGCAGTTCCGGTCACGAGGTGCCACACTTCCGGCGTTTTGAAATTTGGCGCCACTTTAACTGCGGCCCCGCCCACTTTTTGGGCACATTAGACTCTAATTACTTAATTAACCCACCTCAACCCCTTGATTTCCCGTACGAGATTTTTTGATGCTCTATCTGATGGTACCATTCTTTTCGCATGAACCCATTCGTGCGGACAAGCACGTGGTGACACGAAACCGCCCATTTTTTCGACAATTTTAGCTTTAATTAATGAACTAATTAACCCAACTGAACCCGCCAATCGCATAAACCAATTCGTTTGGAGGCAATCGTGCGGAGAATCTCGTGATGACTGCATTTTCCACGCGTTATTAACAGCGCGGCGCAGACATAAGCGGTATAGGCACCCTGCACCCGCCAGGCACCGCCACCGTCGAGGCTGCGTTCAGCTCCCCCGCGCGGCCAGTTCCTCGTCCCTGTTAGGAAGGCTCGCCCCGCGACAGCGATGGGATGGCATCTGCTAGCGGCTGCCGCTGTTCGTAGAGGCGGGATTTCGACCTATGCATTCATGAGGCTGAAAAATTCTTTCGAGGAGCGAACGTCAGGAAAGGAACGAAGCTTTTTGAAGCAGGCCATGTACACAACGTGAAAGAGGCGGTATCTTGCGACGGGAGCGAAGTAGCAGGCCGGTACACTGCGCAGACAAGCATCCCTGCGCCACCGAAAACCATCAAATTAACGCTAAGAAATATTTGTATCTGGTGCCTGTTACCGCTGAACTCTCACTCATTTTTTTTTATGTAGCTATATTCCAGTAGACAGCTTGTTACCGCGAGCTGTAGTTGCAAGGCAGGCATCGCAGGCAAATGTAAATGCGCTGCTGTCGTTGCCGTGCTTTTGGAGCGGTGTGAAACGCTCTCCAATACGAGCCACCCGCAAGCCTGCAGTGTTCCTGCATTTAAAAAAACTTACCCTAAACTTTCAAAGACGGCCAGGCGGCATAACATTGAAGGTAATTAGAAAAGTCCACTTTTTGAGCGAGCGGCGCAAACTTGACTTCATAACATTCTCGTCTGCCGCAACTTCGGTGTTCGATGTGAAATGCCCTGTTCAAACTACGCCTTGAAATGATGTACCCATGGCGTAATCTGCCGCTCATATTTTCTCATTTTTCCAGCAACTGCCAGGTCCTTATCGTTGCAACACGTGCGTCAGTGTTTTGATGATATGAGATGTCCAATGAACTAGCTTTTGCAAGCAGAAAAGGATGCAAGCTGCGGCGAAGCGCCTGTGCGCACTGAAACTCAGTGCGGAAAACATAAAACTTTTTGACTGGGATTGTGCAAAAAAGGAGTATCCCAGCTATTTCATGCAGGATTCTTGCAGAATGCGTGGGCTCAAAAAGCGGGATTTCATTGCAAGCTTTGATTAATTTCTACACATTCAGTACAAGTACCCTAAATTTTCGACATTAGAATTGTACTAAATTATCACCCAGTCGTTCAGATGTGGAGGCAAAGATTTATCAAGAACATGTTGCCGTTGCCTCTGAAAACGTGCCTTTACTGTCGAAAAAGACGCTGGACGACACGGCGCAGTGGAAGCGAGCAAGGATTCCACGCATAACTGGAAGTAAGGTAAACGATTCTTTACTGCGCAAAATTTCGGCTTCTTCCACACGCGTGACTGCGGGCGAGTTATGCGTGGCTTTTCAAGACCACATATTGTGTACAGCCATGCATGAGTCAAGTAAGCTTCTGTACGGGTTTGACCACTGCTTGACCAGAAACCGCGCGTGCGTGTTGCCCGTCGCGAAGGGTGGGCAGTCTCCCAATGTCGCGTCGGAAGTCCACAACACCCTGTCCCAGGCGAATTTATATATGCATTATTGCATCCTGCAACACAGCAGTGTGTCCTGCTGTTGTTATGTGCCATTTTTTTCTCGGTAAGGACGCCCAAAACTGCTTCGGGACGGCGCGCGCAGCACAGCGGGAGCTGTCGGGCTGCCCCAGCCTTCCTGACAGGAACGCGCGCGCCGCCGGCAGTGGCGCGCGCGTCGCGCTGGAGTTAGATGCGCAGGGTGCCTATATGATAAGTCGAGAGTCCGATGGTTTCCGCGGCTTACAACGCCGCTCACAAACGAGGATAGGAAGTTTGTCTGTGCGCAGATATTCTGCTCTACACACACCGCTCTGCTTCTAGAGGTTTAGGAGACCAAATAAATAAAACACCATCGCGTAGACTTACCACGAGGGGACGATTAAGCTGGATTTCGTTTGGAAACGTATTCCGCGGGAGATCGCGCCGACAACACCAGCCATAACACATCCGCGCACATAGTTGCCACCACACAATGATTTTCTGCTGTCATCGGCGTAAAGCACGGAGCAAAACCCCGTTTCACGGGCGTATATTTACTATTCGCACGCTAGTGGTGTGCAACATGTTCTGGTGTGCAAGACTACATAGGAAAATTTGTTAATAAGCTTTAATTCTCCACTCACACTTCAAAACCGTAATGTTTTCGCGAAAACAAAACCGAAACCCTACTGTTGATGTGCGCCGTGTCTTCCACTGATTAGTAGGTGGCACACTTTTCGAATAATGAAACAGTTCTGTTCGCATAACTGACATCCACCGTTTCGGCCAATCACGGTGTGTCAAACTAGTGTTTGAGGGTACTACTTTACCATCCCATGTTAAAGTGGGTTTTGTGAGGCACCCAGTGCGTCCTTATGTGCCCCGACCGGTGCAGTGCCGAAAATGCCAGAAGATTGGACATGTAAGTGCTGCGTGTACGAGCACTAAAGCATGTCCGCGTTGTGGTGGCGTGCACGAGGGACCTACATGTGCGATTGAGCCTCCAGTTTGTGCCAACTGCAAAGGTCCTCATGAGGCAACGTCTAGGGAATGTCCGAAGGTGAAAACAGAGATGAAGATCTTGAAGAAAATGGTGAGAGACCATTCTGCTCACCGAGAAGCAGCGATCGCGGTACGTCGCTCCAGGAGGAGGACACGAAACCGGCAGAAGAAATTGAGCTCAGTAAATGACGTGTCAATACATCAGGAGGACCGAGACCACTCTGCCGCGCAGAAGCCACCGCCTCCAGCTCCGCAAGAGCCAAGACTGTCAACCACCCAGGACTCCGCAGAGTGGCCACCTCTACCATCGCGTACTGTAAGCTCTGTGACACGTCCGCCTGTGCGTCCGCCGGATGTGTCTATAACAGATGATCAAATCAGGGCGATGCTGAAACAGCTGATAGGCACCTTACGGCTGATAATTGCTGGAGTGGACACGCCAGTTGCTAAGGCTGCTGTCCAAATTTTAGACGCTATTGAACCGTTGCTTGCCACCCTTTAATAGCAGTCAAAAATTATGGCTCTACCGTCGTCAGCACCCTCACTACAGGAAAGAATCTCTCGATCGGCAGTATTACAATGGAATGCTCGAGGTCTGCGAGGCCGCCTAGCAGATTTCAGGCAGAGGATTTTCAAGTACCGATTTCCAGTGCTTGTAATATGTGAGCCTAATATCACATCTCCTTTTCGACTGTCTGGTTATGAAAGTTTCCTCTCTGAAGCGGCTGGGCATTTGAGCAAAGTACTACTATGCGTCCGTCGTGACCTCACTTACATTCGGCATCATATTCCTGGGGGCAGTAGCAACGAGTATGTTGCAATCACTTTTACTCTGAATGGGCGCACAATCTCTATTATAGGTGGCTACATACCACCAAGGGGTGGGTCGATTTGATGCTCTACGACTACAATCGCTACTCGACAGCGTTTCGGAGCCCCATATAATAGTAGGAGATTTCAATGCGCATCACCACGGCTGGGGAAGCGCCATTACGAACGTTCGAGGACGGGATATCGCCACGTTCATGGACAATGCAGGTCTTGTTTTGCTCAATGATGGCGCGCCGACATTTCTACGAGGGACTACCTACAGCAGCTGCCTGGACCTTGCATTTGTATCCAGGCGCCTCTCATCGTTCGCAACGTGGTGTGCTGATATTGAAACTTATGGAAGCGACCACATACCAACGTATGTGCAGCTACGGTGGTTTCACCGTCTTCCAAATGCCAAAATACGTTGCACCGACTGGAGTGCTTTCCGCATTGCTCTAGAAGAAACCTGTGGTAACCTCGCTGATCCAACAGATGTGGAACAGCGTATTATTTTGGCCATGCAAAATACAACGCGCAACATCTCAGCGCCCAATTCCACAGCTCCAGTGGATGTGATCTACGCGCAGCTTCGGGCGATTCGTCGGCGCGCAGAAAGAAAATACCGGAGGACAAAGGATGTCTCGGATCTCCGGGCCTCTCGACGTGCCCAGAAGCAAATACAGCGCTATTTGGAGAACCTAGGCAAACAACGGTGGCGGTCATTTTGCAGCAGATTGGATCCCCGCAAACCACTCTCCAAAATCTGGCACGTCGTTCGAGCACTGCCGACATTTCCCCAGCAGAAACACCCTTTCCGTGCATTGGCACTTTATGAAAGACGGCAAGAACTAGAGGTGGCAGAGGATTTCTGTTCGAGAATTGCCGGAAGCGCTTCTTCACCTCGGCAGCATCGATGTGCTCCCCCCACGATGGACGATCGACTGGACATCCCCTTCACAATTCAAGAACTGAAAGCGGCTCTTTCTGCTTCTACGCATCCTTCGTCCCCAGGACCTGATGGAATAACATACAATGCGCTTCGTCATCTAGGCCCACAGGTAATGGAAGCCCTCTTAACATTGTTCAACCACTCTTGGGCCTCTGCCACTGTTCCACAGCAGTGGAAAAGAAGCCGCATTGTGGCCTTGCTCAAACCAGGGAAATCGCCACTCGACTTAGCATCCTACAGACCAGTAGCTCTGGCAAGTTGTATTGGCAAGACGATGGAGCGTATGGTGCTAACCCGTCTAGAATGGTTCCTTGAAAAACGTGAACTGTACCCTTCCACAATGACGGGTTTCCGCAAAGGCCGGTCTGCCATCGACAGTGTAATTGATCTCGTGTCAACGGTAGAACATGAAAAACGCCGTCACAGGTTGACTGCTGCTCTTTTCCTCGACATCAAGGGCGCATTCAATAATGTTCAGCATGATGCAGTACTAAATGCACTCGATGAATGTGGCATAGGCGGACGTCTACACAATTGGATTGCAAGCTATTTGACAAACCGGACAGTCTACATGGAGACTCTTGAAGGAGACACAGCAGATCATCATGTTGCTTGTGGTGTTCCTCAGGGAGGAGTGCTTAGTCCAACGTTGTTCAATCTCGTGCTCATTGGCCGTTTCAAACAACTGCCGAAGACTGTTTCGATATCCGCCTACGCAGACGATATTTGCATATGGACATCAAGTGTCACGCGTCCTCAAGTGCAAGCAAGATTGCAGCGTTCGGTTTCCATTACGTCTGCGTACTTGCGCCGTCAGGGGCTTGAACTTTCGCCAACTAAAAGCGTAGCATTGGCTTTCACACGCAAGTTAATGGCGTGGTATCCGGTCACAATCGACGGGCAAATTGTTCCATACGTAACACATCACAAATTCTTAGGTGTTACGATAGACCGTGACCTGTCCTGGACGAAGCACATTTCTGTGCTCAAGAAAAAGCTCGACAGCTTTGCAAGCATTGTGCGGTGTATGGCAGGAAAATGTTGGGGTCCCTCTGAGCGATCTTTACTACATGTGTACCAGGCGCTGGTAGTCGGTCTTCTCAGATACAGTGCACCCGTTCTCTCGGGAGTCAGACTATCAGGCCTGCATGTGCTTGAAAGCGCGCAGGCTCGTGCATTAAGAGTATGCTTGGGTTTGCCATGTAAAACTTCTACATGGGGCACATTTTATGAGGCCCGAGCCTGCCCAGCACGAATTTATTTTCAACAAGAGCCACTTCGTGTGCATTTGCGGCATCTGACCAGGCATCGTCATCACCCCCTGACCAACATTAGTGCGGCGCGTCCAGATGCAGCCTTTTCCAGAGCCCTTAGGATGCAGCGCAATGCGGTGCCTTCCAACTACGCGCCACACCAGATTGCGGAGGTGCCACTTTGGGCAGTACCAAAACCATCTATACGGACAACGATCCCAGGGATAACAAAGAAGACGCACATTCCAACAGTCGGACTGAAACAGCTGGCGCTGTCATACATTACATCTATGTATACTAACACCCAGCATGTTTTCGTGGACGGATCCGTGACGACCACTTCTTCAGCTGCAGCGGTGATAGTGCCAGGAAATGCCTCATGTCACCGTTTCAGGCTCATGCACAAAACGTCCTCTACGGCAACCGAATTGGCAGCCATACGAGAAGCCGTCCTTTATATTGGTCACCAGCCAGCGCAGCAATGGACTATATTCTGCGACTCGAGATCGGCATTGCAGGTCGTACAAACTTATCTAAAACCAAGGGCATGCGAGCAGCTGGTTCAACAAATTGTGGTTTTGTTAGCCGAAGCTTTCCACCGCGGCCATATCATAAAGTTTCAATGGATAACGAGCCATTGCGGCATAGCGGGAAACGAGCGTGCTGACGCCGAGGCTCGGATGGCACATAGTGATGGTGCTTTCATTGAGATAGCCTTTTCTAGATCAGACATTGGAGCCTTGTTGGCGCATTTAATGCAAGCGGCAATGCAGTCGCACTGGCATGATTCGAGTCATCAACAGGACCGCGTCTGTAAGCTTGACGCTGGCTCACGATTACATTTGCCATCTATGGTGGTGCGACGTCATGGGACTTTACTCCACCGGCTACGGCTTGGCGTTGCCTACACCAAACACTATCTTCACAAGATCGGCATCGAAAGTAACCCAAATTGCGCACAGTGCCACACTCCAGAGACTATTGGACACCTTCTTTGCGAGTGCCCGAACTATACTGCTGAAAGAACAACATTGGAGGCGACCGTGAAACGACTGGACTCTCGCCCTCTCTCTGAGGAAACTCTTCTGGGCGCCAGGACGAGACGTTCTGATTGGTGCCGTGTGACAAAGGCCCTGCTCAACTTTTTGTGTGAAACAGGCCTGGATACTCGCCTGTGACCGCCTGTGCACAACCTACATGGTTAATGAAATGTGTCGGTGTTTGTATTGCTGACACCAGTTTTATGAGTTTTATGTGCGTCTACTCACCGCGATGCGAGTGCCAGCCAGTGTGGTGTGTGTGTGTGTAGACATCACCCGAGAAACTCATTGTATTATGCCATCATCAGCCTTCATTCGCACTTTCCTTTTCCTCCTCTTCCCTTTCCCCTGTGTGGAGTAGCAGGCCAGGGCCATGTTACCACCGGCCGACCTCTCCACCTTTCCCTCATTAAAATTCCTTTCTCTCTCTCTCTCTCTAAACAGTTTGCATAGGATAAATTCTAGGAAAACGAAGACGACGGTTCTGTGCTGACGTGTGTCGCATGGGCTCCCGCCTCGAAGCCACCTATAGGCGGAGAGAGTCAGCCCTCGGGCTCGAATCTTTCGGAAGACATCCGAACCGTCGACCTGCGCCTGCCGAAACCGGATTTCGCCAACCTAAGGACGCCTATTAGGCCAATTGCCGGCCGTTTGTCGCCTAGCCATCGAGCTAGGCCTAGCTCGCTACCTCACCGCCGGGAACTGAGCGCCCAGGCACCCCCAATGATGGAATACGCCACGTGGTTTCTCATGAGTCAGAGTCAAAGAGTACAGATTCAAACGAAACGTATTAAAGGCATCAGAAGCAGCGCTGCGCGTTCGGTACTTGTGTTCGTCTGTCCTTTCGCACTGTGGCTACCCTTATCCCAGCAAGTGCGTCTAACTCCTGTGCTACTGCACCTCAAGGAAGATGGGCCATCTATACTCCATCTTAGTAGTTCCTTGCAGCCCTACCAAAGCTGCGAAGAGTGCACAGGCGACGTTCCGACGGTGCAAAATGTAGTGCCAAGATTAAATACGGATATAGACATATGCGATAGCGTGCTTTAAATTGCCCATCCGCCAAACGCTATTTCATATCGAGACGTACGCTCGCGTACGTTAATGCGTTAATAATATGTCTACCGAGCGATGCACAGCAGCTCAGCACTCTAACCTCCGAGACCATTTTTCCACCCGTCTAGAGACCATCCACCTAAACAGGCGTCCACCAGCCCCATACTTTCCCTGGCGGACTACGATCACTTAAGACGCACATAAACACTCACTTTCCCCAATCTCCGCCACTTACACCGGATCCGCCGAATATTATACGCAGATACATGTCTCCAGTGGGGTGATATTCCTAAGTTCACACACATTGCATGGACATGCCCAGCTTAAACCAACCACTTAAAGCTGTCAAACGTGGCGCAGGAGCATTGGGAGGTGACGATGGCCAGCGGCATCCTGGAAGACCAGGAGGTGGTAGTCGCCATCGCCAAAGCGTCAGCCGGAGCCACACGGGTCTTGGACGGAGACCACCTGGTCTTGTTCAATCACCTCATTCTTTGCTCTCAATAAATGATTTTTAAAAATAAGCTATTTGAACTAGATGTGCGCATTTTTCTGGCATAGCATTGTCAGTGGTGTAGTACATCATAATGCAGCTAAGACGTGCTAACTAGCAGGCTTGTTAACCAATATTTAATAGTTAACTTTTAAACTATTACCGTTGGGCTCCGTAATTATTGAGAGGCATGTAGCCCACCATAAGTAATAACCATATCAGTTTTTAGAATTTCGAAAACGCGGTTACCCTTGGCGCTGTGGTCCAACAAATTTCGCCTATATCGCGCCGAAATACATGCGGTTTGAGAAGCTTGCAGGCAAAGCAACCTCTCCAGTGAACCTAACTCGTCAAGATAGCCGAAATTTGTTGGGCCACAGTGCCGAGGATAATCGCGTTCTCGAAATTCTAAAAACGGATATGGACATTACTTACGGTGGGCTACATGCCTCTCTATAATTAAGGAGCCCAACGGTAATAGTTGAAAAGTTAACTATTAAATATTGGTTAACAAGCCTGCTAGTTAGCACGTCTTAGCTGCATTATGATGTACTTCACCACTGACAATGCTATGCCAGAAAAAGCGCGAATCTAATTCAAATAGCTTATTTTTAAAGATTGCAGAAAGTCTTAGGTGAGACACCCTGTATGGCTGGCAACTGCAGCACAGGCAAACTTTACCTGTCGAGTTTTTCGATTAACTTTTCTATGAGGCGAACATGGGCGTCTTGAGAGGCAAGGTGAGCTTGGCGCTCTTGTTGGCGATCCTCTCTCTCCCACATGCGCACCCTCATCAAGTCGTCGTGCTGCTTGATCTCGAAGTCAAGCCGCCTCCCCTCAAGCTCAAGGCGGAGGCGCTCATTCTCTTCGTCGCGGCTCCCACGTGACTCCAGGAAGTGGAGTGCCGCCACGTTCTGCCTTTGCACACCTGCACAAAAATATCCAAGCATAAGCAATTATACGGTAATTCCAAAGAAAGTGGTAGTGCTTCTGGAAAATACTTTTGTGTAATAATTGCAGCGCACTACCCTTTTTTATAGGAAATGCTGTTTAAGCATGCAGCTTACTGCTTCAAAAATGCATTGAAGTACAAGGTATACAAAATGTGCAAGAAGCAAGCACAGAAACTGAAGTGCCAGTTGGAGGACACCACAATGCCTGACAATGCTTAGGTCTGCAAGCAACACGGCTCCAACAATCTTTTCCATGATTATACTGTGCGATGTCAGTGCACGTTAAAGAAGCACAGGTGGTCGAAATTTCCGGAGCCCTCCACTACGGCGTCTCTCATAGCCTGAGTCGCTTTGGGACGTCAAACCCCATAAACCAAACCAAACCTTTTCCATGATTACATGTGCATGACATTTACAAAATACAGCTTTGTACTGCATTCGGGGCATGTGGCTTACAAGGCAGTGGCAACCATGCGAATGGCCTGTGGGGTTCTCATGCCTCAACTCCACCGTTGTACAAAATAAAACCTCCCACAACATAGTGTTGAACATGGCATCAGCCATCTAGCTGCTTTTAAAAAGGCCTCTATGCAGTTGTCGCGTGTATTCCTGTTTCTGCAGTGGCAGCTTCAGTACCCCATAACTCAAGTTCTATGAGAGCCAGGATGATAATTTTACCCTTATTGTATTCCTTGGTGTCAAGAGAACCCAATGGCATGCATCTCGGCGAGTTTCCTGCAAAACTTTTCCCATAATACTTGCATAAAAATTGCACAAGTGCTCAAGGAATTGTTTTACACGAAATTAAACGATATATCTAAAATCAGCACACAAAAATACATGTGGCCTGAAAATTTCATTACTATATCTAGTTTAATAAAATTTCTTTTTAAAGACCAAGGTCCCCCCTTAAGGCAACAAGGCAAATGCCTAATGTGGCAACTGCTGTTTGGTGCGCCAGCGGTCAACTCGCAACATACATTCACAAGACGCTCCTTCACGTTTAGGCTCCTGTTGCAAAGTGACATTAAATACAAGACTGCTTGTGTGTGTTGTTATGAGATGGAAGCTTCCTGTAAATTTGTGTGTGTGAACAAGTAAAAGTAGTAGCAAGCTGGCTCTGATTCATTCTTGTTCCTGGTCCCTGTATGTTTTATGCTGCACAGTCAAGATGCGTATACACCAACTAACCTCAACGAAAGTTATAACAAAAAAAACTAACTTTCTGTGCCTGTGGTACCCTGCGAGCAAACGCAGAAATCTATGATGGCATACCTTCCATCATTGGCTCTAGCTCCTTAACCCTTTACAAGGTGCACACTGTATGAAAGTGACAAGCATAAAATGAGTAACACCCAGAATGCCTAGAAATTTACAGCTGCAGCCTCATCCCGGTCTCCAACCCTTTTTTGAGCCCCTGCTTGTTTCACCACGACGAATGCCTTGGCCATATTCAGCCCATCGATGCTGTGTCGTAGAGTGCCTTTCTGCCGTCAACCACACTGTAGACCCAGCGACACCTGCAACAGTTCTACGATGACGTAACTGCGAGACTGTTCATGTGTCCTGCCTGAAGCTGTACTATGACCCGTGTCTGCTGTCTCGCTGACTCGCCACAATGGCTTCGCCTGCAGCCGGAGGTGATTGCAAAGAGAAAGATGGGCAGCGGCAGCAAATGCCTACTACTACTACTACTACTACTACTACTACTACTACTGTCTTGTGCACCAGCGGTCAACTGACAACATATATTCCCAAATCATTCCTTCACACAAAGCGGCTGTTCCTGTCTTCAACCTTGTTGCCTCCTCCGGACTATCTCTGCACTCTTCCACGTATTGGGGTTATGACCAGGTGGCAGTTTTTTTTATTATTATTATTATTACTGAAGCAGTACTTATGCTTAATGTGGGGGTCAGGCACATTGGTTCGCCAGTCTGCCGACCCATAGTTTGCCCCTGGTTTCATTCGGGTGCAATGGCATCAGTGAGATTGCTGTTGCACTTGTAGCTAGTGGAGACGGGGCCCTAAAACTAAAATGATCCAGGAGCAGCTGAAGGCTGATACCAGCTGCCACTTTGAAATTTCTGAAGTGCATCCCTTTGGCAGGCCGGGAAATGTGTGTCGATCCTGTGATCAGCACCTCTGATGAGCAGTGCGTGTCAGACTTGCTGCATTGCACATCGTTCGAGTCTTTTCCAGTTAAGCTGTACCTGAGCAACTCGCTTGTTCCAAAGGCATCTGCAGTGCGGACCCACTGGCCTGTCCTCAGGAAATGCTCGATAGATGGATGGGAAAACTTTTTTCAGTCAATCGGGTGGTCGCAGGACTCTGTCCTCTCCCACCCCCCCCGGCTAGGCGTCGGCCGTAACCCCTTGGGACCTGGCGGCAACCAAAGCTTGATTGACGATGTTTCTTTAGACTTCTGGGTCTGAGTTGTGCATCAGAGCCCCCCATGAGTCTGGTGTGCGTGTGTTGTCTTTACAACGTGGGCATGCTTGAGCACTTTCGGAACTCTGGTGCTGGCGTGATATCAGTAATCTGCTGTACCAGAGCCCTCTCAGCTTTTAAAGCTTAGCCTACAACAACATCGACCTTTGCAATGCAGAAATTGCTGGCACTTTGGTCATAGCAGCAAACCTTGCAAATCTGCAACATGTTTACAGCTTTGCAGGGACAACCATTCCGCAGACATCTGCACATCTGACGTGCCCAGTTGCAGTCTCTGCCGTGGTGTTCATCCGGCTGATGATGCTGGCTGTCCTAAGCGTTCTGATGAGCAGAGTGTCCTGGACAGCAGTAGTTAAACCGCATCTAATTTTTTGCATCTGCTAGAGATATTCACTGACTGTAGCAGCTATTGCAAGCTTACCTCAATCAATGGCCTGGAAGTTTGGCTGTGTAGGTTTCATTTAATTCTCAGAGTGAACAAACATTCTGCTCTTATGCTCCCACTTGCATCCCTAGCATCTCCTCACTTGCATCTCCCTACTATATTTTGGCGCCCAAATCCCACAAGTTGAGTCCTTAAAACACTTAGGTGTAATATATACACCCTCATTTAAACTGGCAGCCTCATGCCAAAAGTATTTTCCTGAAGAGTGAGCGGGTTCTCGGTAGCCTGACACGAATTAGCAACAAGAAATTTGGCATGCACAAAGACACTCTCATTGCTAATCCTATTCTGCTTTTTTGCAGTCACTTGCAGAAAATGGCAAACAATATAACAGCATTTCTCTCTCACCTCGTACTGGTGTACATCGCCGGCTGCTTGGCTGCAGAACCCTCAGTGGTGTCCTTTGCACAGCTGCTGGGCTGAGTCTTGCCGGCCTGGTGCTGTGCAATGGCTGAGCTGAGGGGCTCTGTTGCACATTCTCATCCAGGCAGCAGGGGTCATGAGGGCTGCTGGAAGTGGCAGAAACTCTGCATGAAAACCTTTATTAAATCAGTGTTCTGCCAACAATAGCATTCTGACAGAAAGGAGGGGCTGCTAATTAACAATCTGTTCAAAATGTGGTTAAAAGAGTGACCGACTTCGAAACCAGCACCTCTCGCCACTTACACAAGCTTCTGCCACAGACAGAAAGTGATTAAAATAATTTTTTTCAAAACAAAAGAGCTCCCATTTATGCCTTCTGATAAGAACCAACCAGTAATCTTTCCAAGTGTCCCAGAGGCAGCTGTTGGAAATATTGCTAACTGTACTCAATGAAGGGAAATCCACACACAGACTAGCACGCAACTATGAGAATTTTCATCTGTTTTCCTTGATCATGTTATTTAAGCCCTCTGCGGACACTGCGAAGAATATCAAGAAAAGTTTGTAACATCGTTTCTGAAGTGGCAACTTCTGAACCCTTTAACTAGGCACTGCGGTGCCTTGGTGGTTATGGCGATTGGCTGCTGACCCAATAAGATGAGAGTTCTATCCCGGCCGCGGCGGTCTAATTTCGGTGAACGCGAAATTCTAGAGGCCCATGTACTGCACGATGTCAGTGTATGTCAGAGAACCCCAGGTGGTCAAAATTTCCAGATCTCTTCACTACGGCATGCCTCATAGCCTGTTTGGGACGTTAAACCCCCATAAACCCTGCAACTAACGTTGTGTGATAGGCAGGATAACAATTTTACTTCTACTGCACACCTTCATGTCAAGGAAAACCAGTGGCACGCATTTCAAGAAGTTCTCCATAGCAAGATTTCGTAAACGGTACCCATAAAACACTACACAATATATCACACAAGTGCACAAGGACTTATTTTACATGACATTGATAAATCTGGAATTGCCGCAGAAAAAAATGCTGTCCCTAAAGACAGCACAATAATGACTTCATTAAAGCAAAATTTGAGGTCTGAGACCCCGGTCCGTCATAAAGCCAATTGCATCCTCCCTAAACAACCGCAAAGAGGCCATACAGTTTTCACACCCATGTGAAGCCGAAAAATGAATACAGTCCTGTGTCGTTAACACAACCACCATTTAAGTAGAGACGTTGCTTTCGAAGGTGAAATTTGTAACTGTTTCGCAGAAGAATGAATTCAGCGGTTTGGACATAAATGCGAAGGTGAAGGCAAGATAACCAATGGTCAATGAAAAGGAAAATATGGCGGTTTTTTGAACATTTTGAGCTAATAATCACATCACAATGTTTAGAGTCTCGTATACACACTACAAAAAAATCATTTTTCATAATACTGAGCATGAGTATTTTAAAACAGCAGAAACCAGGAGAGGCCTTTGTCCTGCAGTGTGCGTATTCAGGCTGACAATGATGATGGTGAATTTAGGCCGGAAAAGTAGCAAATTATCTTTCTGGTGGGCCACAGTATAGTATTTAGGTGGAAAAACATTTGTCTTCCATGGAAATGAAAATGCTGACTGAAAACGTTAAGACGGCAAGACTGTGCAAAGAACATCACTGCTTGTTTGCTTAACTCCACATCAAAAACTGATGTTGCACACCTCAGGTCGTAGTTGACCCACACAGTGTATAAGCACACATCCTTCGTGGTCTCCGAAACAGCACATACTCATTCCCAACCTCCCCAACCCTTACCCAAGGCTCCGATGAGCACTTTGCTGGCTGGTGGGAGGGCTTGGTTGAGCTGCTCTTTCTGCCTCTTCCAACCTCACTGGCTGGCAAGGAGAGCCAGGTGCTTGGAGTGGCAGCTCTATCTGGCTGCTCGCAGCAGGCGACGATCGGACATCTGTTCTAGCAGGGCGGCTGCACTCATGGATCCCTGAGTGTCGTCGTCTGAAGATAAATATATAGATGAAAGCAATGGTACGACATTTCATTGCACGTTGCAGCTATTTCACAAGCTATGGCTTTGCAACAATCAAACAAAATGCATGAACACACAAACTGCATATTCACAGAAAAATGCACGAGCAGAACGGCTGGGAGTTGGAGGTGACATTGACAAATAAACTAGGCTGTTTAAACGTGATGATGCAGTCCTAAGAAAGTAACGAGACTTGCTATCACACAAGTGGCAGGGACACTGCATTGCTTGCGTTAAAGCTGCAGCCATATAAAGTGCTGGAAAACTTGCCCAGCATGTTGCTGAGAATT
Organism: Amblyomma mixtum; assembly: GCF_055824585.1. Taxonomy (NCBI): domain Eukaryota; kingdom Metazoa; phylum Arthropoda; class Arachnida; order Ixodida; family Ixodidae; genus Amblyomma; species Amblyomma mixtum. The sequence continues at coordinate 103,175,302 of NC_143020.1, forward strand.
GATGCACTGCTTCTATTCTGCTTTTATGCACTGCAATGTTAGATAAAAGATTATTAGAATTTTCATTAAGATGGCCCTAGCAGAGTGCAACACCAACAAGCTGGAGGGCACTCAAGCAGATAGAAGACACCTGCCAAGCTCTGCAATAAAAAATGGAAACAATGCTTTCATTGCTGCAGAGCTACCAAACAGAACAGCTTGAAGAGAGTAACTTCAATTCCTTAAGAGCAAAAATATATGGGTGAAAGGCGACGCAACCAGTCTCTTTACTTCACTGCCACATAATGTGTACCGTGAAGCAGTGCTTGCGCAGTTATAACAATGCAAATGTTTACGCAAGGTAATGTACAAGTGCCCACAAAAGTCTTCCAAACAAGACAAACTAAGGAGAGCTAAGCTTTCTAGCTACCTCGAGGCACAGCCAGGTACTGAGGAGTGCACTGTGCAGGTTGCACAGGGAACTAGAAAGGACATCCTTCAAATGATAAGCAACTCAGTTCTTTTTATGATTTATGGATACTTGCAACTTTTGTAGACACTACATATGACAATGCAAATGTGCGGCACACTTTGAGAGAACACTATAAAAAGAGATTAAAATGTTCCTGCCTGTACATGTAATATCAAGCTGGAAATGAGCATGAAAAGCAGCTGAAAATACACCATGGTCTTTCTGCTGTTTACACTGAGTCATATTGAGCACCATGCCGATGTTGCTACCACAGGGTTCCAGTGAAGCGCATGTCCATTACAAGGCCACACATGCACACTACCACATCACACTGCACACTAGAGAAATAACGATCAAAGCTGTCTACAATAGAATCCTGCCCCGTTATACAGGGGTATTGACTGTTTTGAAGCCTGCAAGTTAGGCAAACTTTTTCTTAAGCATGTCAGTAATCATATTTCAAGTCACCAGTCAAACACCCATTTTTGCAGTGACCTGCTCGTACAACCAGAATACGTGAGGGCCATCACGCCATGCCCCCAGCATGTGGTACAGCGCAAAGACGATGAGTGGCACATTGTACAAATGCACTTAACGCATGCAGGGGCATGAGGAGCTAAGACCATTTATTAAGAATTATTTGTGGGTGGAGCCCCTCAGTCGAAGACCCCCATGGACTTGGCCACCAGCAGTGTTCTACTGAATGGTAGTTTCTGGTTTTTGGGTTACAAGCTGGGCAGCTCCCCGTACCACTGCTTAAGTGTCGGGTTTTCTATTATTGGGATGTGTTCTTTCTTTTGGCATGCTCAGACCGTATTATATAGATCTCTTTCGGTGTGGAAAGGCAGCAACTTGTTACTGTTTAAGCACCACTTATTCCTTACTCAGTGTCTTGTGCCCTTGTGGGTAGCATCTTCTACTGTGTATAATGTGTAGTGTATAATTTAAGCTCCTAGTTTTTCAGCGCAACAGCACACGGCCGAAGGAAAGAAGCAAGAAGAGAAGGACGAACACAGCGCTGACTGACAACTGTTTATTTAGGGACGCATGTACAGCTTAAACACACTCAGGCCAGCGCAAGTGCACACCGTGCAAGGTAAACAAGAAAGAGAAAAAAAGACTCGCATCACATCTTTACTGCAAAAACTTTGAAAGGATCATCTTTTCTGCAGTATACAAAAGAACTGAAGTAAGATGTGATGCGAGTTTTTTTTCTCTTTTTTTGTTTACCTTGCATGATGTGCGCCTGCGCTGGTCTGAGTGTAAGCTGTATGTGCGTCCATAAATAAACAGTTGTCAGTCAGCGCTGTGTTCGTCCTTCTTCTCTTCCTGCCTCTTTTCTTTGGCCGTGTGCCGTTGCGCTGAAAAACTTGGTTTCAATCATGAATGCCAACTAGCCCAAGAACTCTACTGTAGTGTATAATAGTGTAGTATTCCACAAAAATCTCTCTTGCGCGTAGCCGTTCATGAAATGCCGCAGAAGCGCGCGCACATACTTAATAAACGCTCGCTCTAAGGACACAACACAAGGCTTCATAGCTCACTTACGATAATCGGGAATGCCCTCGTTTTCCTCTGCAGCCTGCTCGTAAAAGCGCATGGCAGCACCCACCCTGCCGTCCTGCAACGAGGCGCGGGCTGCGGATCGTGCCGGAGCCCTGCACGTGGGTCCTTTCGCAACCCTTTTCGTTGCAGGCCGCAGAGTGATGCCAAACTCTTTACAGAGGTCGGCTACCTGTTGAAGCAGCTGGTCTCGCTCCGTGTATTGCTCTTCGGTGCCGGACCTGGTTTGAAACGAACAGTCAGTTTTTTGCGCAGCTTGAGGCAATGAAAACGAAAAAAAGTCAGTCATGAATTTGTAAACACTTACTGCTTCAGCACCTGCCGTTCATTGTGCAGGAATCTTCTGACCATGAGCAGCAGCCGCTCCTTCACACTTCTTGCCGAGAAATCTCGGCCAGTAGCAATGGACACATTCAACGCGAGAGCCCCCCATTGCGACGGCTCCGCAAAAGGATTTAAATTGACGGCCTCGCGAAGGAGAACGAGGTCGTCACTAATATGGTAGCGCATCCTGCGCTGCATCACATGCGCTGCGCTGTTTCTCGTGCTGGCATGGTCCGTGTCTTGCATGCTTGGGTGGATATAAGCACCCTGCTCGCTTGAACACGTTGCGTGTGCCGCCATGCTTCCTTTCTCCACTTTCACCGAGCTAGCTATCTTGGCTTGGCTCGTCTACGGCCGTCTCGCAGCCCGCCTCGTAGCTGGTACAAAAACTACTGTTGTTGCTACCAAGACCTACTGAACTACAGACCTGCACCACGGCCGCTCAATGGAGGCGCACTTGGTGCGGCCCGCCGCGTCGCGCCTCAATGGCTGGGGAAGCGCGTATTGGGAGAAGTTGAAGTTTCCGCCGCTATTCTCCGCGGGGGCGCCACCACTCCGTGACAAGCCGCCGACGCGGAAGGAGTGCGCTGGCTGTGCTGGCGCGTGTTTTCGCTGTAACTACTCTGCATGACCGCGTGGTTCTGCTAGTTCTGCGTGCTTTTCATCGGTGCCTGTGTCAACAGCGTCCTAAGCGCATGCGAAACCATGCCACGCAACTGCTGCGTGCCGCTGTGCACCGCACACGCAAGAAAAGATCCGAAGATCGGTTACCATGGGTTCCCGCAGAAGCAATGTCCGGAGTTGATTTGCGAGAAAGAAGACCGCAGTCACACCGAGGACCTCTGCAAAGCCTTTCTAACCAAACTAATGCGACCACTGCTGACCGATTTGGTAGAAAACATCAGTCTTACGGTGAAAAAATTCATACTTGCTCATAAACCGCTTTCGAGGAAAGTTCTTCGCTTGTAAAATAGGCTTGAATTCCTTCGGCGCATCACGTGGCTTCAAAATAAAACGAAAAACATTGGCTAGCCTGCTGGCGTCTGGTTGAACTGGCTGTCTTCTTTTGCAACTGTTTGTGACAGCAGTATATTTACTAGGGTAATCCCAAAAGTGAGGTCTCCAAAGGGCTGCGGCCGCCGGGAAACTATATGCGTGGCTCCTCGCTATACTGCTGTGTTCATTGTTCCCCGTCTTCCAAACAAGCCATGACTCAGCGCCAACGTCCCAAAGCGACTGAGGCTATGAGGGACGCCGTAGTGAAGGGCTCCGGAAATTTCACCTGGGGTTCTTTAACGTGCACTGACAACGCACAGCACACGGGCCTCTAGAATTTCGCCTTCATCGAAATTCAGCCGCCGCGGCCGGGATCGAACCCGCGTCTTTCGGGTCAGCAGCCGAGCGCCGTAACTGCTGAGCCACCGCGTTGGGGTGTGTCCCTTTTCAGTGATTTGTAATTTGCTTAAAATAAAAATGTCTTTCGATTTATAAAAAAAGTGCAGTCCTTAATTTTTGGATGACCCTCGTACGGGGTGGTACCCACTGAAACTATTTCCAGCGAAAACGGAGCAACAGGCTGAACTATAATGCTGAATGTTACGACCTCAAACGTAAGTTTACAAAAAGTGCATGTTGAATAAGTGGCCCGAAACCTTGTCCAGAGTTCAAGATTATAATATGTAATAAGTTATTACAGTGGTTGAAACGCCTGTCACCGAATGGGTGACCGCTCGGCGAAGCGCACTTCTGCCTCGATTCTCGCTGTAAACGCACGGGCGATTTGGAAAAGCGCAGTGATGGTGACTTTCCGTTATCACGCTATGAATAGCAAACTTGCACGTGGTACCACCATAATCTGTGAAACGCAGCTTCTAAATGCTAAAATTATAAAGCGCCTACCGCGCGGACGCCTAAACGAAAGCACTGCCTCGGCCGCTGCGCGCAGCTCTCCGCCCGGACTCGTCCCGGAGCGGTGGCGCCGCAGCGGTGGCGATGAGAACTAGGCGCGATACGGCTCTTTCGGGCGACGCGACGGGCCGCACCCAGTGCGCTCTCCATTGAGCGGCCGTGCCTGCACATTTGGCGGGGTCCTATTACAGAGGCTAGAAGGTTTTCCTAGTGTCGTGAACGGCCGCCGTTTCAAGGGGCCCCTGTGAAACCGGTTTGGATGCACAGTGTAGGTGGCGCTGCAGCTGCCAGGCGTGCGGCTTTTGGCACGCTATGCAAGCCGCGCCGTTCGCCCAGCCTGTTGGCAAGTGCGCGCGGGCGATTTGTGACATTGAAGGTGATGCCACACATCACGCAATCACATGTGCATCCAAACGCATTCGAAAAAATGTGAGTAAACCTTGCATTTCAGCTTTCAGTCAGGAGGTACTAAAGGGTATTTTCTTTTACCGGGACCATTTGCAAAGGGACAACGTCAGAAACATCGAACCGACAGAACGGTTTGTAACACTAATGGAAAGACTAATTTTTATAATGTCATCTAGAATCCCATCAAAAGGCCTTCGTGCTGATTCAAGAAGTGCACAGTTTTTGAATGAGTTCATTGTTTTTCTCAAGGAATGGGAGGAACATGCTGCACAGTATGGTGGCGGCTTTTTAAGTGCAGGAACTGCCCTTGGGCTGCGTGTGTTAGCATGAAGTGGCCGGAATCTTTTCGAATAAAGAAATTGATTTATTTTTTTAAGACAAGAATTTAAGACAAGAATACAAGAATGGGATAACTGATACGTAGGAGGTTCGGCGGATCTGCAGAGTTGGGAGGGCCTCGCCGACGCGTCTCTTATCGTCGGCGCCTCTCGGTCATCTCTCCTCCCAAGCTGTTGTTGTTGTTGTGACTGAGAGAAGGATGAAAAGGAAATTGCACGGGCCTGCTACTGGCTCGAGCCAAGCCACCACCGCTGCCACGTGCAGATAGAGGAGAGTTAAAATATCAGAGAAAGGAGAGAGAGGAAAGGAAAGACGCGCGTCGCAGCAACAACTGCGTCCGCCGGAGCGGACGCTGCTCAAAAAAAAGATAAGCGGCCGAAGCCGCGTTCGCCGAAGCGACTCCTCCCAAGCTGCAGCGGTGGGGCTTTTATAGCCTGAGGAACGGTGGCCCCTCCGAACTGGCCAATCCAAAGGCGGCACTCCGAAAGGACCAACCAGCGACCGCGCGGCCAACCGCTTCAAATCTTGCCGCGCGCGCTGGCATCCGGGGGAGGAGGAAACGGCGCCTCGCTGTCTGGCCTCTTGCGACAAGTCCAAACGTGTTGGTTGAAGATACTTCTCCTAGGACTCCGCTGCCGTAAGGCGCAGCATCGTGGATTGTCAAGGGACGCTAGGAGGAGAAGTTAGCGGCGTGCAGAATTGGAATCGGAAGGGGTTTCCACGCGTGACAGCGTGTAAGTTATGGGAGTGCTAACACGGCCCTTCCAAAAATTGCGCCTGTCCTCAGGCGCACGTTGTGGATACTAATTCCTCGGTGTCCAGGGCGCGTTCCTTGTACCTTCTCAGCTGTTCGATGTTCACGGTTTTCTCGTTTAACTTTCCAGGAATGTGAGGGATCCTGCTTATGATAGCCATGTTGGGTCCGGTCAATGCTGTTATTTCGAACGGCCCTTCATATCTGGGATCTAATGTAGATCTTGCGCCGATTTCTAGAAGAACGAGATCTCCACACTGGAAATACGGCGTCTGACGTCTTTCGTTGTAGCGTCTCGTTGTTTCCTCCTGGCTCCTCTCAAGAGAGTTTTTCATGTCCTGGCGCCCCTTGGCCATCTCGTGGAGTCTTTCTGCGGCGTCTATTTCTTCAAAGGTGGTTCCAATGTTCAGTTCTCCGGGCACTTTCGGGTCGTAACCGTGCATGAGGTAAAATGGACTTTCGTTGCTGAGGCGGTGCTTTGTGACATTGATACCGAACGTCGCCTTAGGTAGTTCCTTTTTCCATGATTCGGAGTTGCTGATGACCTTCCTTAGTACTTGTTTCAGTGTTCCCACCATTCTTTCAATCAGTCCGTTCGACTGCGGCCAGTACGGAGGAGAGTTCACGTGCTGAATTCCAAGTCTGTGGTGAACTTGAGCTGTTCGTTTGTTCACGAAGCCTTTTGCTTGATCCGTGATGACGATGCTGGGCACGCCGAATCGGGGAATCCAGCGGTTAGTAAGGAAATCCAAATAGTGCTTCGAGGAGGTGCTTGGCACTGCCACCGCGTCCATGTACCTTGTTGCGTGATCGATGCATACAAGTGCATATCCTTCGTTTTTATCCAGGGGGCCCATATGATCGAGAGAAATGACCACATTGGGCTCGCTCGGAATTTCTCTGGGGTTCAGGCACCCTTCGGCTCGCGTCGTTCGTGAGTTTACGACTTGGCACGTGTGGCATGACTCGATGTAACTGCGGATGTCCTTCGCTATAGATGGCCACCAATACTTTCTTTGCACCAAGGTCTTTGTTTTCTCGCTTCCAAGGTGTCCGTTGTCGTCATGAAACACCGCCATGACACTGCTTCGGAGTGCCGCGGGAACCACAACTCTTCTGCAAACGCGTCCTCTTTCGATAGACCTTTTCAACACAACGCCGTCTGCGACTTCGTAGCTGGAGCTGTTCGTTCCAGCTTCGGCGCGGAACGTTTGGCATTCGGGGTCACGCTCTTGAAGTTCGCGTATGCGGCTATGCTTGCTGACGATTACGGCGAGGCAGGTGAGATCGTCGCTGGTCACTTCGTTTTCGCTTGGTTCAGCTTCCAGCGTTTGTCTCGAGAGAGCATCAGCAGCAGCATTCTGTCGACCAGGCCGGTGCTTGACGTCGAAGCGGTATTCCGCGAGATCCAGAGTCCAACGTGCGAACCGGCGGTTCGTCGCTCCTTTCTTCACTAGGTAGGATAGACTGAAGTTGTCTGTGTACACTGTGAATTGCGGGCCTCCCCGCAGGTAGATAGAAAACTTCTCCGTGATGGCCCAGTGCAGCGCCATACATTCCAGCATGTTCGAGTGCAGGCCTCTGTCATGCTTATTCAGCGATCGGCTTGCGTATTCGATCACCCTTTCTTTTCCGTCTTGCGTTTGACTCAGTATCGCTCCGAGCCCTGTCTGAGATGCGTCGACGTGCACTTGCGTTGGGCAGTCCGAACGGAAGTTTGCCAATAGCGGGGGATTCTTAAGTGCGCTCTTGGTTTTGTCCACGATTTCTTGGTGCGCGCTCGTCCAGACGAATGGCGCTTCCTTGGAGACGAGTTGACGCAGTGGGTATGTGAGTTTCGAAAACTCGGGGATGAATTTGCGGTAGTGGTTTGCGAATTGCAGAAACGAGTACAACTTCTTCGCGCTTTTCTCGGGCTCAAACTTGTCGACGGCAGTGACTCTCGCTTCATCCAGGGTTCGCCCTTCAGCGGAGATGACGTAGCCAAGGAATGAGATGTTGTCTCGCACAAATTGGCATTTCTTGATGTCCATCTTCAGGCCATTGATGACGACTCTTCGTAGTGCCTCGTCGAGCAGTGACAATGCATCCGGAACCGCAGCTGCTCCCTGGCCGACGTCGTCCATGTACGTGGATGTTCTCTTCAAGCCATCAAACGTGTCGCGCATGACTCTTTGCATCGTCTGCGGTGCCTTGCAAAACCCAAACGCCATTCGTAGGTACTCATATTTTCCGTCCGGAGTGACAAAGGCGGTCTTGTGGATATCGTCAGGCTTTACTCGCACTGTAAGAAAGGCCGACTTCACGTCCAAGACAGTGAAGTACTTTGAGCCGTCTCTCATGATGTCATCGATGACATCTTCCATAATTGGCATCGGATACGGCGGATTGATGGTCTTCTCGTTCAGTTTTCTGTAGTCGTGGACCATCCGTCGAGGCGTGGTCGGATGGTGAGGCTGATCCACCACAATGGTAGGAGCGCTGTACTGGCTTTGGCTGGGTCGGATGATCCCTTTGGCTAGGTAGTCGTTGACTTGTTCCTTCATAAAGTGGCGGTCCGCAGGGCAAGATCTGTACGGTCTTGACGCGACGGGAATGTCGTCCCTGAGTTCAATACTGTGCTCAACGTGTTCACAGAGCCCCAGAGCATCTGTCTTTGTAGTGAATGCTTTATGATGGCGCTTCAAAATTGTGCGGAGCTCATCCTTTTCGTCGGCGTCTGCGTCGCGGGTCATTTTGGATACAGCCTCTTCAACCAGATAAGCGAAATCTTTGTCAGGACCGGGGTCTTTCGAGTTCATCCTTACGAATCCGATGTCGCTTGCTGCAGCTTCGTCTAGGATCTTGCGATTGTTGAAGGCTGTTATTAACGTCTCTCCAACACGGCTCGTGTCGTGTGCGCCTGGAGCATGAAATGGTGACTCACTCACCGATGGCTGTACGGGGACCAGGGTGACGTCGTTCGAGGGGTGGAACGTGATGTCGACGTTCGCGGCACGGCGCCAATCCGAACCCAGAATCAGGTCCATGGCACTTGGCAAGGGAGCGATCACGACCTCATCGAGACGCACGGTCGATGATCCGACAGTCACTTCCAAGGTTGCCACGCGCGCTGGACTGATGCATCGGTCAAGCACTTAATTCTATCTTTTCGGGAGATGTCCAGGGTCGGGGTCGAACGTCGGGTCCAACGGAGCTCTCGTTGAGGACGGACACGTTTGTTAGCATGAAGTGGCCGGAATCTTTTCGAATAAAGAAATTGATTTATTTTAAGACAAGAATTTAAGACAAGAATACAAGAATGGGATAACTGATACGTAGGAGGTTCGGCGGATCTGCAGAGTTGGGAGGGCCTCGCCGACGCGTCTCGTATCGTCGGCGCCTCTCGGTCATCTCTCCTCCCAAGCTGCAGCGGTGGGGCTTTTATAGCCTGAGGAACGGTGGCCCCTCCGAACTGGCCAATCCAAAGGCGGCACTCCGAAAGGACCAACCAGCGACCGCGCGGCCAACCGCTTCAAATCTTGCCGCGCGCGCTGGCATCCGGGGGAGGAGGAAACGGCGCCTCGCTGTCTGGCCTCTTGCGACAAGTCCAAACGTGTTGGTTGAAGATACTTCTCCTAGGACTCCGCTGCCGTAAGGCGCAGCATCGTGGATTGTCAAGGGACGCTAGGAGGAGAAGTTAGCGGCGTGCAGAATTGGAATCGGAAGGGGTTTCCACGCGTGACAGCGTGTAAGTTATGGGAGTGCTAACACGTGTAACGCTGCAAAGCACACTGTCGCTTGTAAAATACCTGACCACGTCGCTGCACTTGTTGACTGCAAACCTAAGCCAAGGCAGGATGGAGAAAGTATTTGGGATTGTGCGCCAGTGTTTCGGTTGCAATGATCATCCAACTGTGGGGCAGTTTTTGATAATTATCAACAACCTTTCTTTCTACAGCCTCGCAAAGCCTCCAAAAGGAGCAAACGTACCTGCAGAAGTCGTGACTGCCCTCTTGCAACCATCTGATGTTCCCAAACAAAAAAATGAACGAATAACTGAACTTGTCGATAATTTACTGGATGGCGGAAACTTGGCTTCTGCTGCAGAGCTGCTCGAGGAGCACAGCAGCCTGAGCGATCATCAGGGCTGTGTAGACAAAAAAAGTGACAGCAGACTAATTTTTTATGTAGCTGGGTATGTTGTAAGAAAAATCCTTAAAAGATTTCCTTGCCCCGAATGTGCAACATGTTTCAGCACTTCGCCTTTGCAAGCCGAGTCAAACAACAATGCCTCACTTACTCGAAATTTTGACCATGGAGGCTTAGTTTATCCATCAAGGCCAATTGAACAGCTCATAGCTAAGCTTGAGGACGCATTTACGGTGTTTTTCAGCCGCAATGAGCTACACGCAGATAGCATGGTCAGCTTTCTGCATTTTCTTCAGGGACGTGAGCTTCAAGGTGTGGGCTGCGCGGAGCATGGACGTCGAATTACGACAGAAGTGGTCAAGTTTTACGCCTTGACTAGGATGCATTTCCTTGTAAAGTCGGTAAACAAAGAGCGCGGCGCGCAGCGAGAAAAGAAAAAGTTGCTGAAAATGAGGCGCTGCTCGCACAGGGCACTTCGCACAAAAAAAAGGCATTAGTACATTGTTGTCATGGAATCTTGTGTAATAAAGACGTTCCACCCTGCAATTTGTGCCGCTTCCTTTTCTCATTTCGGTATCATGTACAAAATGCGTTTTTACGCTTCTTTACGGCGCAGTAGGTGAGGCCCGACGTGACGCTTGCATTTGCTCCTGCCGCGGCACACTGTCGGTGTTACAGCTAGTCCGTGTCGAATCTAAATGAGAAGAGAACCTATGGCAGTGTTTGCACCGTCTTTAACACTTTAACGCCCTGTCAAAGCAGTGATAGCAACCCACACACGATCAACCGACTGAACCAGCGAGCACTACCCATAGGGGCTTCTTGCGCCCGCCCGCACGCCAGCGGGCGGCAGCGCCATCTGCCTTGAGCATAGCAAGTTATTTCAGCTGCGCCGGCCCGGTCGCGACACTAGGAAAACCTTCTAGCCTCTGTAGTCCTATGGAGCAGCGTGCGCCAACTTTCGTTAGCTTATTGGCCGTTGAGGGCGCTCGGTTGACCTGTTCGTCTGCTGTCATCATCATCATCGTTTGCCAATTTGCGCAAGATATTTAATACATTTGTTTCGTCTTCTTCTGCTATCTTAACATCAACGATAAAGAAATCCACAATAACGAGTTTTTCCGCTCTGGATGAGTACAAAAAGCGTCTTTCTTTTTATCCGCTTTCTTTTCGTCAGCACCACCGTGCCTAGCATAGATAAATAGATGTTAATGATTACGTGGACAAACGACGAAACTGCCTTCTTTGAAATAAAATGATGGAGGAGGCCATCTTGTTCAACAGGTATAATGTGGCGCCACGCTTCCCGTAGGTGTCTTTCCCTAGCGGCAAAAGGCATGAACTAGAACATGCGCGCTGGAGCAGTGCCAAATGTGCAGGTCTGTAGTTCAGTAGGTCTTGGTTGCTACTTTGGCGACTTTGGCTACGTACGCGGATAGCTAGGCTTAACGTCTCGAAAATCACTGAATTATCTCAACAACATGGGCTAGTAGTCACTTAAACCTCAACGTATGGGTAAGAGTATGCGAAATAAAAGCGAACCGCTACCATTTGAGTGAGCTATCGCCTCAAAGAATCCAGCGGTGACATGCATTTATTCCGAAGCGGGCGAGCAGGGCGCCGCCATGTTTGTTTACAAGCGAACGCTAACTCTCTCCGCAACGCTGAAGAGTTTCCGTAAAGTGTTACCGGCCCGGTAATGGGCGCGCATGCGCAGATGTCGCCAGCCGAGCCCGGTAAACGGTAACCGAGCCCGGTAAACGGTAACGTAAACACGGTAACGATATGCTATATCTCTCTAATGCGATGCACAGCAGCTCAGCACTCTAACCTCTGAGACCTTTTTCCACCCGTCTAGAGACCATCCACCTAAACAGGCGTCCACCAGCCCCATACTTTCCCTGGCGGACTACGATCACTTAAGACGCACATAAACACTCACTTTCCCCAATCTCCGCCACTTACACCGGATCCGCCGAATATTATACGCAGATACATGTCTCCAGTGGGGTGATATTCCTAAGTTCACACACATTGCATGGACATGCCCAGCTTAAACCAACCACTTAAAGCTGTCAAACGTGGCGCAGGAGCATTGGGAGGTGACGATGGCCAGCGGCATCCTGGAAGACCAGGAGGTGGTAGTCGCCATCGCCAAAGCATCAGCCGGAGCCACACGGGTCTTGGACGGAGACCACCTGGTCTTGTTCAATCACCTCATTCTTTGCTCTCAATAAATGATCCTTCCTTCCTTCCTTCTTCCGCCGCGGTGGCTCAGTGGTTATGGTGCTCGGCTGCTGACCCGAAAGACGCGGGTTCGATCCCGGCCGCGGCGGTTGAATTTCTTTGGAGGAGAAACTCTAGAGGCCCGTGTACTGTGCGATGGCAGTGCACGTTAAAGAACCCCAGGTGGTCGAAATTTCCGGAGGCCTCCACTACGGCATCTCTCATAGCCTTAGTCGCTTTGGGACGTTAAACCCCATAAAACCAAAAACCTTCCTTCCTTCCTTCCTTCCTTCCTTCCTTCCTTCCTTCCTTCTTTCCTGCCTTTCTTTCTATCTATCTTCCTTCCTTCCTTCATTCCTTCCTTCCCTCCTTCCTTCCTTCCTTCATTCCTTCCTTCCTATGGGAAGCATCGCGACTGATCGACTGATAGTATCAAAGAGCTGACATCAGCGTAGAGGTAAAAAGATATGTTTTCTTTCTCGTCGTCCACTGTGGGCGAACAAGTGATACTGGAAGCTGCATAGTGACCACACGGTATGAAATCCCCCACTCCGAACAGAAAATGAGCCGAGGTATCACATGTCTCATATGCCTAAAGTCAGGCTGCAATGAAACACACTCGTGAAACTTCCCGGGTAAACGCGATCGACGTAGGGCGGGACCACAGGTATCAAATTTTTCAGAGGCACCACAATCTGGTTTACTTAAGATTTATTGCAAATTAGGAGAACCCGGGAATTCCGGCTTTCAAAACATTAAACTAATGTGTACACCGACGGTTCTAATCAAAGAACAAAGGTTAATCGAAGTTATCTAAAACAGGTGTGAAAAGTGGGAATTGCTGTGGTTATTCTGTCTCTTGCGTCTTTTGCGACAGTAATAAGATAGGTAAGAAAAGCTGTTCTTTTTTTTTCAGCCGACAATAAAAATCATGGAAGGGTAGCTCCGGCGGCTGCACGAGCCGCATAGCGGTCAACTCTTGCTCCAGAGGGCGCTGTTTCCCCACAGCGACACGCGCTCCACGAGGGCAGCCTCCAGAAGAAGCTGAAGACGGCTACGATGGAAGCTAGGCCTCCGGGAGGAGACCCACTTTCCCCCGCTGAGGGCGGTCGCCCCACGACTCGCACTCCCATCCTGCGAAGTAAGCGCCTGCAATCGGCAGGCACCTGCCTCGGCTGCGCATGCGGGGTCGCTGTGCCCACAGCCATCGCCGCGCTGGCCTGGTTCGCTGTCCACTGGTCCGCCCAGCGGATCAACGCGAGTGACCCCGGGACGACGTTCTGCTGCTCCAGCGAGGCAGCCACGCTGTTCGCCGCCATCGACAACAAGCAGCAGCCCTGCACAGATTTCTTCGCGTACATCTGCAAGAACGCCCTCGAGGACGGCCTCGTACAGCGTGACGTGGCACGCGACTTGCTGGTAAGCCATTTGCGCACGGGGACTACACTTGCTCAAATGTTTAGGGGAATCCCCCAAGGTAGAATAGGTAAGTAACAAATGAGTAATTACTCATTGACGAGGACCAGGGCAATTTTTTTTTTAACTATGAAGTTTCTGAGAAAGCCGTATAGCTTTCCTATGTAGCCGTTTGGCTGCGCTGGGGTGGATGTCGGTAAGTAATTACTCCCTTAGTACAAACCTACTCTACCTTGGGGGATTCCCCTAAACATTTGACCAACACAGTTACCACTTCGAGTTATTGATGAATTCGCTCTCGCCCTACTTTAAGCTTGCCGTCCCGGTTAGCTCAGTTGGTAGGGCGACTGCTCCGGTGAAGCGGTGGTCCCGGGTTCAAACCCCGGACCAGGACGAATTTTTCATTAACTACGATGTTCCTGAGAAAGCTGTAGAGCTTTCCTTTGTAGCCGTTTGGCTGCGCTCGGGTGGATGTCAATGAGTAATTACTCCCTTATTACAGAGACTACACTTCTTGAAGAAACGCAGCAGCAAGAAAAACGGAGACGAAATAGACACATCTAGGACAGGACGAATGCTGCACTTCCGACTGATTTTTAGTTGGAAGTCCAGCATTCGTCCTGTCGTATGTGTGCATTTCGTCTCCGTTTTTTTCTTGCTGCTACGTTTCTTCAAGATGGATCAATGCCAACTGACCCAAACTTCAATGCTTTTACTACACATCTAGATTCAACGAGGGTACACAAGCAAACAAAAAAGAGCAAAAACTAAAATTGGACACAACTCAAGAACGCAGCGGGTTTCCCCGCTCAAACCAGCCAATGGCTTTGGCCGATTATCATGAGCCCGCTAGCGTGACAATGCAGGGAGCGCCGTCACAATGCAGAGGGGGTCCCTTTTTTTGTCCGTCCTTTTTTCGTGTGCGCTGCTAACACCTACATCATGAAAAACCAACTAGCCCAAGAAAAGACGATTTGGGTCTATCCCCGTACATAGAGGAAAGAGGAAGAAAGCCAGGTGAGCTGATGAGACTAAGAAGTTTCTGGGGGTAAGGTGGCTGTAGATGACACAAGAGTAGGTGGAGAGTTATGAGGTAGCCCTTTATCCTGCAGTGGGTGCAGTTAATTAGCCTGGTAGCTGTGATTTAGGAATTTTAATTTTTCTGCGCACCGCCTGCGGCATACTCGGTAGTTCGCCAAAATGAAATGGAAAAAGCGAGTTCCCTGCTTATGTTAGTTGGCAAGTTCAGGAGCTGTTCTGGAGTTCTTAAGCGCCCGAGTTCAAAACTTACGCTGTACTTCACTCCAAGCCGCCATTTCGAAGCCGTTGTTCGCGAACGTACTACGGTCACACGACCTGAGTTTACCAATCTCAACTAGCGCCCATTTCCTTAACCACAAAGGTTAAGTTTTAATTTCCTACCAAAATGAACGCGGGGGTTTTCTCATTTGGCATGCAGTAAGGTTGGCAAGGACCTTTTTTACCCCGGGCAGTTTCGCGGAAGTACTGGACAGTGCCCTTCCCGATTCATATCAGTCAACCATAACATGTATGGACGTCTCATCAACAGACTAAAAAGCTGCTACAAACAGGAACGTCTGTGCGCTGCGGAATGAAAGGTCCAATTGTTGAGACACGTGGCAAACGAAAACACTATCTTCGGTTTAGCATTTCTCAACCTTGTCCTTTTGTTTGTACTGCGCTGCCTACAAAACACCACACAAAAGATTGCTTTTGGCGTCTATGTTCTTGATCTCCACTACATGCCCCTTACCTCAGTGAATGACCCAATGATGTAACGCGAGTGTCCTTGAGGGGCTGTGTTTCGGTAGAGGTCAGTTCCTGCAGCGCATCTGTGTTTCTTAACAGATCTTTAATGAGGCGCTTGGCTCTGGGCTACTGTTTTCTCTCTGTAGTGGGACATCACCTCTGACATCATCAAGGGCACCCAGGACTACGGCAGTGAGGCTGCGGCCGCACTCCACACCCTTTACACATCATGCGTCAAAGAGATATGGCAGGAGGACCTGCGAGCCAGGGACCTTGCGGCGACCGTGCTAGAAATCGCCAACAGCACCACGCGAACGAGTGGCGAAAGCTTACTTCGCTTGGCCCTTGCAGTGGACAAGAGGAACCACTTGCCGTTCATCTTCGATGTAAGGAGCTTACCCGGCCAAAAAACCCGGCTCACGTTCGCTAGGGGGACACCTCGAGTCGCCGACCACGAACGTAAATGCGATCCTTCCTGCTACGGCGTCACGCTCTCCGTCCTTAATTCGCACTTTCACGCTAATTACACCAGTGAGGACATCTCGAAGTGGGAACAGCAATTGCCTCCTAGTGTCCGAAGACGAACATCTGTGTCTTTGAGAGAGATTAGCGAAGCTTTGGACCATCTAGAACTGTCCCAACTCAAAGCCATACTCTTCGAGTACTTTATAGATGTTGAACGTGTGAAAACAATCTTGGCCATAGATAAAAATGGCCTCTTTGCGGACATTCGGCTTCTGATAGACGCGCAACATCAGCCGCTGGCGTTGTTCTACTTGTTGCTTCTTGTCGCTCTCGAAGCCATGCACTACATTCAACAGGGCAGCACGCTAAGTTCACCTAATATGCGTAGCGAGGAAGTCTGCCAAAGTCACGTGCACCTCAACTTCCACCTATGGCGCATTACGTACGTGGCGGCGCTAGAGAGTCCCGCTAAAGATAACCAACTGCACAACATCTTCGAGCCCACGCGGCGACGATTCATTGACTATGGCCCACTTCGGCGGTTGGTGGCAGCCAGAAACGACACTCAGCACTTCCGGTCAATAGTCGGCAACATAAAGCTCGTGCTGCCTGGCGACCTGGTCTTCCGGGAACCAGCCGTGCCGCACATGACCTCCCGGGGCTTCGCCCGGAACTTCTTCTTGGCTCTGAACTTCGAGTTCGAAGCTAAGAAGGAGACGGCGCGACGAGGTGTGCCCTGGTTTCGAGACAATCCCGACAACAGAGCTGCGGACCGCGTGTTCTTTGCGGATGGGACCACTCTGTACGTGTCATCTCTGGGCTACAGATGGCTGAGTTCCTCTACCGTCGACCCGCTTTTCGCCGACGCTGCCGTGATTGCGAGTCGCATGGCCGCCATGCTCTGGATTAAACTAGTCGGCTGGAAGGGCTGGTCACGAGAGACAAAGGCGGCCCTACAATCGCACAGGTGATGTATATTACTCGGACGTTAATTCCGAAAAAAAAACAATCGCTGCGTGCAAGAACGCTGAAAGAAAGGGTTCTTGTACGGATCAGGCTGTTTTGTTAAGGCTTCCATCACATTCGAGATGAAATTTGGGCTATTCCTAGCATGCTAGAACGTGAAAGCCATCGCGCTGGCTCAGTGGTTATGGCGCTCGGCTCCTGAACCGAAAGACGCGGGTTATATCCCGGCCGCGCCGGTCAAATTTCGATGGAGGCGAAATTCTACAGACACGCGTACTGTGCGATGTCTGCCAATATCCCTCAAGAGTTTCACAATATCCCTCAAGATAAAAGTATACAACCGCTGTATCTTACCGGTACTCACTTATGGGGCAGAAACGTGAAGGCTAACAAAGAGGGTTCAGCTTAAGTCAAGGAGAACGCAGCGAGCTATGGAAAGAAAAATGATAGGTATAACGTTAAGAGATCGGAAGCGGGCGGAGTGGATGAGAGAACAAAGGCGCGTTAATGACATCCTAGTTGAAATCAAGAGGAAGAAGTGGGCTTGGGCAGGGCATATAATGCGAAGGCAAGATAGCCGCTGGTCCTTAAAGGTAACGGAGTGGATTCCAAGTGAAGGCAAGCGTTGCAGGGGGCCTCAGAAAATTAGCTGGGCGGATGAGATTAAAAAATTTGCTGGAATACGGTGGCCGCAACTGGCGAAGGAGAGGGTTACTTGGAGAGACATGGGAGCGGCCTTTGCCCTTCATTGGGCGTAGTTAGGCTGATGATGATGAAGATGATGCGGTCAAACCGTTCGAATCATGAACGAGACGACAGCGGTCTGTCACCGGAATGGTTAGGATTTCCTTCAGCTGACAGTGAACCGAGCAAGGAGTACTTGAGAGAAGACTTTTAAGTGCTACTAAACAACCGAATTTGGGAACAAGAAAACGAATGCTGATAATGCACTCGAAATGTACACACGCAAGGTTATTGATGATTTTACTCGACAAGGAATCGTGTAGTGAGTAGGCTTATACCCAATGGGCTTTGGAACTCTTTCGGACGTCCCGCGGACGTCATGAACGTTCGCTGTACATCTATGGGACTTTTAATGTCCATTGGGTAGTCACTCATTGGCAGTAACTGGAAGGTGCTGCTGACAGCAAACTGTGGAAGATTGAGTGAAGTATGCGCATGTTTCACTCTTTTAAGGTTATCTCTGTCGATGCTTTTCAAGCAGGGAATGCGTGCTGAGCGCCTCACGCGCAAAGTACCTCGTATCCGTGCACCCCGTGGTGGAGCTCAAAATGGGGCTACAAGTCGCCGCCATTGTCGGGGCTGCAGGTAGTGCCCATGGCGAGGCCGCCACACCAGTGGCCGCCAGAGCTAGCTGGTACACGATGCAGGACGCCTGGAGCCTCTACCGGATGTCGGAAGCCCAGTACTTCTACGCCCGCTTCGCCTACTACCGTTGCAGCACCTCATCGCAGGCTAGAGCCTTAGTGAACGAACTTGTAAGGGGCAACATTGACTGCGCTACAGCGGTTCAGTGCCCGCGCAACAAGTACGTCGTTGAACAAGGTGACTGCGTGAACATTACTGTGCAGAATAGTTGACACTGATTGATGTGAGCGTGAGGTTGTTAAGGACGTAAGCGCCTTGTTATGTTGGTGGATCTTTTTGAGTGCCCACCCTGTACGTCGTTTTTTTTTTTGTCTTCTTTGGAGAGAATCTAGGTCACTTTGCAGATGTTTGACCACCACACTTTAGATATAGAGAATCGTATGATTATCTAATTTCTCTTTTTCAGTTATGTATGCTGCTTACGATTATTCAGCTTTATTTTTTGTTTTACATTTACGAGGCATCTCCAATTTGTTATATCTACAAAGGTTTATTCAGACAATGGTACATTTCTCGTCACGAGCTATTCCACCATTTGAGGTTGCTAGAAAAACGTATCTGCTTACGCGGTCAACCGCACGACGGAATATTGCAGCATGCAGTTTCCGTAAATTAGGAGTGTGAAAATAACTCTGCATTTCAGTTAAGACTTGCCTTTTTTTTTCAATATAGCTATTCTCACGAGTCAGCTTTAGTGATCAGCTTTCTTATGAGGCTTCAAATATGTCTAATTAAATTTCGCGCGTTTGGAGTGTTCATGTGCTGTCAAATTCTGCTCTGTAACCTTCCGCTGGCTAAGGACGTCCAGAATCTGAGCCTTCCAGTGAAGCTCACCCTTGTTCCTTAAATAACTTTTATTCGCGCTGGCTTTCAGGGCTCGTTTTTTAGTCGCAGGTACTGCTGGACCTTATTGGCTTCACTAATCCGGGTTACACTTAAGATGGAAATGACATATTCAGCCTTCCAGTAGATCTGGGTTTTAGGGATAGTGGAAGCAAAACTGACACACCTGCTATAGAGACGACCAAGAGAAGACAGGAGTATTTCTCCAGCAGCACAGCTAGTTGGCCCACATGGGCGTCCGGAGGGGGGGGCAAGGGGGGGCGGTTGCACCCCCCTGGAAAATCACTCACTCGAACCGTGAGTGATGGCCGCACACCAGGGGCGGTGGTGCGCTCAGTCAAAAGGGTAAAAGCAGCCCCGCATGGTCACATCTGCGAAATGCCGCGTCCGGGCGTGCGTCGTTCCGCCGTTTTCAAACCACGCCATCGTTAGCTCTACTGAAGGGCGACCTGTTCCAGACATACAGCGGCACCGGCGAGCATGTGTTTCGAGCCGCCTTGAGATGGGTGTCTGTTTCTTTGATCTCTAGAGAGATAGCGACACGGAGGCAGACAGTGCACGGGGCATCTTGTTTTCGCCTATGTCGTTACGCCGGTCACCGATGAATTCTTAAGGAGGGAAGGACAAATCAGCCGTGTCCACCCCCGCTTTGTCGGGCTGCTCAGGGGCAAGCGGGCGATGAGTTGGCGCCGCCGCCGCTCGCTGTCTCCTCCGATCCACGTGTAGCGCAGTTCGGTAGAAGCGCCGCTTTCAGAATCTCCGGCAAAGGGGATTAGCTGCTTTTGTTCACGGCGACGCAGTCTCCCGAGGCGCCCCCACACCAGCGTTCTTTGCGTCTTCTGTGAAAACCAGCGCCTTTGGTCAACGCAGCCCGATGGCGCCTGCCTGGCTCGCCTGTCACCTCTGGCTGGGCCTCAAATCACAACAGCGCCCATGTACTGTGCGTGTCAGTGCATGGTAAAGAGACCCAGGTGGTCGACATTACCCGGAACTCTGTACTACTCCATCCCTCATAGCCTGAGTCGTTTTGGGGCTCTGAACCCCATAAAAACACAAAAACAAATTTTCCGACCGGAGTGGCGAGTGTCCCTTCCCCTCGGAAGTTGCGCGGCGTTCCTTTCACCCCCAAAGTGCGCATTCGGGGATACTGCGGCAAGTAAGCCCTCGCACGTGTGCGCGCCTCTGTGTTTGTGCTTGGGTGTTTTTAGTGGCCGGTTGTCAGCGAAGCTGAGAACAACCAAGACAGCGGACGAGAAAACGAAGAGCTGCGAGCAGTGTGTGTGGGGTTGCTCGACTGTGCGGATGCGCAAGCAAGATGGAACGAGGTGTATGAAGCTGCGAGCGTGCATTTATCTTGTAAATAAGTTTTCGTTGTATATATAGTCATCTTTTGTTTTCAACGTACGCGTTCAACAGTTTTTCCAATCAATGTGTATGATGAGTGTGCACCGAGAGCGTGTAATGAAGCACAGAAGTGAATTTATCACACGTGTAATTACGCAATTCGCCCAGAAAAATCCGAGGCGCCTACAGTTGCTGTTCAAGGAAGACTGACTGAGTGACTGTAGTTGCGTGTTTGCGAACATATTGTGCTGTGTGCTGGTCATCAATCCGGGTGAGTCGAGAACCCGTATGCAGGAAGACTGAGCACTCTTCTCCACGAAGTGATATAGCATCTTTTTGCATTTTTTATTAATTTTAGTTGTTTCTTCGTTGATAAACTCCAATGTACCTCTCCTAGCCGCGCTTTAATTTGCTGTTTGTAATTTTTCTTTCATGTGTGCATTTTGTTTAATTTTTATTTATATATAAATAAATAAATTTACTCCGCAAATAGCGCCTTTTTGCTACGAACATACCCCCCCCCCCCGGGGCACCAACGGGCCCCCCCCCTGCAAAAAATTCTGCGGACGCCCTTGTTGGCTCAATATCCTACAGAGAACCAGTATAAAACCATCTATTTATAATACTGGGTTGATTACCTCTGCTACTTGGGTTGGTGGAGTGAAAGCAGGATTGAGAAATTTTACCCAACGTCA